>NC_054469.1:8155490-8393276 GCF_017639515.1 Carcharodon carcharias
AGAGGGACCACATTGGGAGCAACAAATGCAATAGACTAAGTTGGGGGAAATGCAAGTGAAATGCTGCTTCACTTGAAAGGAGTGTTTGGGCCCTTGGACGGTGAGGAGAGAAGAAGTGAAGAGGCAGGTGTTGCATCTTTTGCGTATGCATGTGGAGGTGCCGTAGGTGGGGGTTGAGGAGTACGGGGTGATGGAGGAGTGGACCAGGGTGTCACAGAGGGAACAATCCCTATGGAATGCCAACAGGGGGGTGAAGGGAAGATGTGTTTGGTGGTGGCATCATGCTGGAGTTGGCGGAAATGGCGGAGGATGATACTTTGAATGCGGAGGCTGGTGGGGTGATAAGTGAGGACAAGGGGGACCTGTCATGTTTCTGGGAGGGAGGAGAAGGCATGAGGGTGGATGTGTGGGCAATGGGCCGGACACGGTTGAGGGCCCTGTCAATGACCGTAGGTGGAAAACCTCGGTTAAGGAAGGAGGAGGACATGTCAGAGGAACTGTTTTTGAAGGTAGCATCATCGGAAACAGATGCGACGGAGGCGAAGGAACTGAGAGAATGGGATGGAGTCCTTAGAGGAAGTGGAGCGTGAGGAGCTGTAGTCAAGGTAGCTGTGGGAGTCGGTCGGCTTGTAATGGATATTGGTGGGACAGTCTATCACCAGAAATTGAGACAGAGAGGTCAAGGAAGGGAAGGGAAGTGTCAGAGATGGACCAGGTGAAAATGATGGAGGGGTGGAGATTGGAAGCAAAATTAATAAATTTCTCCAAGTCCCGACAAGAGCATGAAGCAGCACCGAAGTAATCATCGATGTACCGGAGAAAGAGTTGTGGGAGGGGGCCGGAGTAGGACTGGAACAAGGAATGTTCCACATACCCCATAAAGAGACAGGCATAGCTGGGGCCCATGTGGGGTACCCATAGCCACACCTTTTATTTGGAAGGAAGTGAGAGGAGTTAAAGGAGAATTGTTCAGTGTGAGATCTGCTGTCCTTACCTGGTCTGGCCCATACATGATTCCAGACCTACAGCAATGTGGTTGATTCTTAACTAAAAGAAAAAAAACTGCGGATGCTGGAAATCCAAAACAAAAATAAAAATACTGGAAAAACTCAGCAGGTCTGGCAAGCATCTGCGGAGAGGAACACACACAGTTAACATTTTGAGTCCATATGACTCTTCAACAGAACTAAGTAAAAATGGAAGAGAGTTGAAATATATTGATTCTTAACTGTTCTGTGAAATGGCCAGGCAAGCCAGGCAGTTAGGGATGGGTAATAATTGCTGGCCAAGTCAGTGACAGCCACATTCCAGGAAAGTTTTTTGAGAGAAACAGAGATTGTTCTTCTTTGAAAAGAGAAGACTTAATAAAGTCTTGATAAACGTGTTCAGATCTTTTGTTCTTTTTATCTCTTTCCTTGCCCCACCCACCATTTTCTTTGGCCCTGGGAGACTGACTCTTCCACCCTAACACAGACCTTGTCCTTATCCCAGTCACCCTTGCTCAAAGCCTCTTACATTCCTAAATCTCCCCAGACCTGAAACATGAACTCTGTCCCTCTTATCGCAACTCACTGGGGATAGTGCACTGTAATATCGAGCCCCACTGCTCCCCGAGCTGCAACAAATGTGAAAAGTTTGATCAGAGCACCAAATTGCCCAGTTCCACCGAACTGTTTAACTGAGGTTAACAGAATACAAGCACTAGGTTTATAAACTTAACTTAACTAACTGTTTATTAAATAAATTGTCTTTAACCAGTGGCAAAAAACAGAAATATGAACTGCTAACTGTTAACGCTATCACTTAAACCCTACCCCTTCTTAACCCCTATACACAAACACACACACACACACACACATATAAGACATACAAAACATGGACTTTAAGGGTGAGCTGAAACAGTTCAGTAGCACCAATCCGGAGTACGGGATTAGATGGGTTGATTTTGATTGGTGTCTTCCCAAATTCCTTGCAGTTTGTTGTTAATGACACAAGGTGGTCTCCTAACACTTTCAGGTCTATGGTTCACTGGTTGAAAAACTTGCTTTTCAATGTCTCTACTGGTGATTTTTCCCCTTTTCCTCTTGACAGAGGTTTTCAGAGAAAGCAGGTTACAGTCAAATGAAGGATAGCCAGCAAGCTACTATGGCAGAATTGCTGGAATCTTACAAACGCAGGAGAGAAGGTGGATAAATCACCTGGACCAGATGGATTACACCCCAGAGTTCTGAAGGAGATAGCTGAAGAAATAGTGGAGGCATTAGTGGTGATCTTTCAGGAATCACTGGAGTCAAAAGTTACGGGGAGAAGGCAGGAGAATGGGTTTGAGAAACTTATCAGCCAGATCAGCAGACTCGATGGGCCGAATGGCCTAATTTCTGCTCCTATGTCTTATGGTCTTATGAGCGAGAGCTTTCAGGTCTCCCCTCTTTGTAGGTTAGGAGCTGCTGTGCCTGAACAGTTACCACACAAAACCCTGGTCACCTGGTCAGAAGCCAATTAAAATGCTGTCATTAATCAGTTCCCCCTAGTCCAGAACTCCTTTCCGGCACCATCTTGTTCTCTTATGGCACTCTATGTTCCAGAATTGCAACATTATAGCTATTCTTTATCCTGTTCCAGCAAACATGTCTTTCAACTGCAGCCATCATAGTTTTTAAAGCCGCAGTTCAAGAAAAACTTTAAAAAAGGGGTTCTTTATACTCTCTCCACATATGCTGCCTGACATGCTGATCATTTCCAGCATTTTTCTGTTTTTATTTCAGATTTCCAGCATCTACAGTATTCTGTTTTTTGATACCTTATACTCTCATGTTCACAATAAATATACAATCCATGCAAACCAATAGGCAACCTGTGGGCAGACATCTGATGCTCTGAAACAGATGCCACCCAGAGAAGATGCCTAGGATTTCTCATCAACTCCCCCAGATTATTGTCACACCATGAGCCAACTGGTCTCACTGAACTCTCAAGGATTTCCAATCTCAACGCTTGAATTACTCGCCTTGGAATCTTCCCTCAGACAACACTTTCACTTGGATGTCTTCAACGAGGATTTGAACTCTTCTTCCGATGTTCTCCTCCCCTGGATCTCTACACGCATTCAGGCTTCACTCTCCACACACAATCTCAGGTATTCAGCTGAGCCAAGCAGGACACCACTGCTTCACAGGCCCTTAGTAGGAGTCACCCATCTTTGGCTGTCTCCTCAGATCTTCTGGTTTTTTGCAAGCCCACTTTGCTTTGATTTTGCTCCCTGCAGCTTTCTCTCTTTAACTTGGAGCATTTCTACTGTTCCTTACTTTAACAGCACTGAACAGGATCTGTTCCAGATTCCTGTCCTTGTCCTTTGACTTAACTGTAGTCTTGAGACGTTTTCCTGTACCACTCCCTGGTTTTGGGACTTCCTTCTTTGCTCTTTCAAATCTGCTTCCTGCAGTTCCCTCTCCTGTGTCCAGCATCTCCTGGCATCTGCTTCCAACTGCCCTAAACCTGCTTTCTGTTTCTCCCCATAACTCTGTGGACCCCCTGTTGGTAGGCAACAGCACAGGTTTTCCTACTTTATTTTCATTTCCCTAGATCACATCCATGGGTCATTAAACCTCATTAAAATGCAGGTATACAAACAGGGCTCCATCTCAGAGTAAAAATTCTAAATGAAATTAGACCCTTTAAACCCACAAATTAAAGAAAACTTAAACTTAAAGCTATAGCTTATTCCTAACACTCACACAAATACACATATAACTTATTTAAAACTCTCTAGTTCCTAACAATATTTTTTCTCCAAAATGAGAATAGGATGGGACAAAGGAAGATTGTGAATGGAGGATTTGGCTGTTGATAGGGAGAAAGATCATTGAGCAGTACATGGATTTGCCTGTGGGAAGGAAGACAATCCAGGTTAAATTGGTTAAACCAAATATGTTGGTAGACACACGCTTGGTCCTATTAGACTTTTGGTATAATGTTATATTATTCATAAACAGCTGGGAACTAATTATGATATATCCCGGGGTGCCCTCTGTTGTACAGCAGTCACGTGGTAAGTAGCAATGTATCAATCTATCAGTCCATCAGCCATAAATCTCCAGCATTTTGAGCCTAAAGTATGATTACTTCTAACTTATAAACATAACATGGTGGCAGTGGGTTTTTTGTGGGTATAAAAAAACCTAAACATTCTAAACAAATTTAATGCTGAATTAGATTGAAAAATAAGCCCAAATTAGTGCTAGAGAAGGGGAGAGAAAAACAGAGTAGATAGTACAAAAATTAAACATCTGCCACCATAGAGAACACACAGTCACAGCCCAAAATGAATTGGGAGGCTGGTGATGTGGTAGAGGCATTTGAGAAGTTTAATCAAAAGTGCAGACTGACATTCAGTAACTTTCTAAAAGGCACCAGTGAAGGGGAAAGTGGCAGCTACATCCTTTTATTGACAGAAGGGAAAAAGTTAAATTTGTTTCACTATCTGAGAGCTGAGCAAAGATGACTGCAAAAGCCCAGAAAAAAATTTATTGCCCATCCCTAGTTGCCCTTGAGAAGGTGGTGGTGAGCTGTCTTCTTGAACCGCTGCAATCCATGTGCTGTTAGGGAGGGGGTTCCAGGATTTTGACCCAGCGACAGTGAAGGAACAGTGATATATTTCCAAGTCAGGATGGTGAGTGGCCTGGGTGCCCCACAGGCACATCAGATAATACTTATTGCAGTGAATCATCTAAAAACATTTGTTCAGTTTTGTTCTCCTGGTGAACAGCCCCAACTTCCCCATCTAAATGAAATCTCTCATCCCCAGAGCCTTTCTGGTGAAACTTTTCTGAATGCTCTCTAATGCCTTCACATCTTTCCTACATACCACCATATGAATTAGGAGCAGGAGTAGGCTACTCGGCCCCTCGAGCCTGCTCCACCATTCAGTAAGATCATGGCTGATCTGATTATAACCTCAGCCCCACATTCCCACCTACTCCCCGATAACCTTTCACCCCCCTTGTTAATCAAGAATCTATCACGCTCTGCCTTAAAAATATTCAAAGATTCTATTTGCACTGCCTTTTGAGGAAAAGAGTTCCAAAGATTCACTACCCTCTGAAAGAAAACATTTCTTCTCATCCCTGTCATAAATTCGGGGAGGCGATGGTGTTGAGGTATTGTTGCTGGATAAGTAATCCAGAGACCCAGGGTAATACTCTAGGGACCTGGGTTCAAATCCCACCATGGCAGATGGTGGAATTTGAATTCACTAAAAAAAATCTGTAAGTAATAAAAGTCTAAATGATGACCTTGAAACCATTGTTGATTGTTATAAAAACCCATCTGGTTCATTGATGTCCTTCAGGGAAGGAAATCTGCTGTCCTTACCTGGTCTGGCCTACATGTGACTCCAGACCCACAGCAATGTGGTTGACTCTTAAAATTCCCCTGAACGAGGGATGGGCAATAAATGCTGGCCCAGCAAGTGAAGCCCACATCCTGTGGATGAATTTTTAAAAAAGGGCAACCCCTTATTTTTAAACAGTGACCCCTAGTTCTAGCTTCTCCCACAAGAGGAAACACCCTCTCCACATCCACCCTGTCGAGACCCCTCAGGATCTTATCTGTTTCAATCAAGTTACCTCTTACTCTTCTGAAATTATTTATCTTTGAGGTTCCCCTTCTCAATTTAAAGCCTAGCTCCTCATAACTCCTCACGGTGAACAGGTTTTGTGTCATTTGCAACTTTTAAAATTGCACCCAAGTGCAGGTGACTAATATAGATCAAGAAAAGCTGTGATCATAAAACTGGGAACCCCAGTCCACAAAATCCACAAAACAACCATTCACCAGCGCTCTTTGTTTCCCGTTACTCAGCCAACTTCATATCCATGCTGCCACTGCCCCTTTTATTCCACGGGCTTCCAATTTACTGTCAAGGCTGTTCTGTGGCGTTTTATCAAATTCCTCTGTATCTCATCAAAAAACTCCAACCAATTAGTTAAACAAGGTTTCCCTTTAATGAATCCATGATGGCTTTCTTAAATTAATCGGCACCTGTCCAGTGGCTGTTCATTTTCTCCCAGATTATTGTTTTTAAAAGTTTTATCAGCACTGAGGTTAAGCTGACTTGCCTGTAGTTGCTGGGTTTATTTTTAAACCCTTTCTTGAACAAGGGTTATGGGGGGGTTAGTGAGGAATGTGGAGTTGAGACCACAACCAGATCAGCTATGATCTTATTGAAAGGTGGAGCAGGCTCAAAGGGCTGAATGGCCTACTCCTGTTCCTAAATCCTATGTCCCTTGATTGTCTCTTATCTCTAACCAAATAGATTCTGTCCTTAACCCCTCCAGAACATCCTGTGTTTCCAGCACTGTAATACTCTCCTGAATCAATACTGCAGTCACCCCACCCGCCCTTTCTTTCCTTCTTATCCTTCCTGAACGGCTTGTATCCAGGAATGTTTAGCACCCAGCCCTGCCCTTCTGTGAACCAGGGCTCCACTATCACCGCAACATAGGAACATAGGAGCAGGAGTAGGCCATTTGGCCTGCTCTGCCTTTCAATTCAATCATGCTATGATCCCAGCTGAGGTTACCCCTGGGGAGGCCTGATCCCAGGGTGGAACCCGGCTTGATAGATCCTAACTTTTAATTTGTTTGTTTAGATACGTGGAGAGTGGCAACTGAGCAGAGTCACCGGAGTCAGCTGATGAACTTTTAACAAAAGAATAAAACATTTATTAAACATGAAAAGATGAACTATATTACGTTACTCCTTCACCCACAACTCTACCTTTACAGGTATATACAGATTTGTAAGGATAACACAAGTCACAAAAACTATCTTATACTCTAATGTTCACAGTAAGTGCACAGTCCGTGTAAACCAGTAGACACCCTGTAGTCAGGCACACCACACTCTGAAACCAGGGGCAGGGTTTCTCCGTTGTTTGATGGGTGCGGTGGGCAGGCCCAGGAGCAGCCGTGAAATGGACCAGTGCCTGCGATTGACCCCTCACCACCCCCCCCACCCCCCCACCCCCCCGACCCTGACCAATTCATGGCCAGACAGCTTGAAAGGCCAGCTGAGAAACTCAGCGCTGCTGGGGCGAGGGGCGGGAGGAGGGCGAGAGCAGGAGTCTGCGTGAGCACCGGGGGAGCGAGCACTGAAAGCTGCCTGAAGGCACAGAGCTGCCTCGCGGAGCTGAAGATTTGTAGAAACAGAAATAAAGATTTTAAAAATGAGAGAAACACGTCCCCACGTATGACTCACATGAACAGGGACATATTAAAAATGATGTCTAAAAATGTTTACTTTTTTTTAAAATTACTGTTGGGAAGCTCATCCTGCCCGTAGGTGAGGTTTCTTATAAAATCCAAAGGCCGTCTGGCCGATTTGACCACCCTCCGACCATAAGATCGGACGGGCAGCGAAAAATTGCTTTTAATTAATTGATTAAGGGCTTTAATAGGCCTCTTAATTGTCGACGGGTGCACTGCCAACTCACGTGTGCCTGCCAACCAAAATCTCGCACCAGTGCGCGGGTGACATTGGGACATTAGCAAATTGGGAAATATTACATTTGGCCCCCATATCCAAATCATTTATATAGATTGTGAACAGCTGAGGACCAGGTACCGATCCTTGCGGTTCCCCACTCATCACACAGTCTGCCATCCTGATAATGCCTCGTTCATTCCTACTCTCTGTCTTCTGTCTGTTAACTAATTCTCAATCCACAGTGATATATTACCCCCAATCTCATGTGCCCTAATTTTATTTACTAACCTCCTGCAAGGGACCTTACAAATGCCTCCTGAAAATCCAAATACACCACATCCACTAATTCTCCTTTATCTATGATACAGGTAACAAAATCTCCTCAAAAACCTCCAACGTGTTTGCCAAACATGATTTCCCTTTCATTAATTCATGCTCACTGCGCCCAATCATATCATTCATTTTCCAAGTGCCTAGTTATCACAGCCTTTATGGTGGATTCTAACATTTTCCCGACTATTGGCATCAAACTAACAGGGCTGTAGCTCTCTGTTTCCTCGTTCCCTCCCTTCTTAAATTGTGGAGTTACCTTTGCTACTTTCCAGTCTGCAGGAACCTTCCCTGAATCTATAAAATTTTGAAAGATAACCACCAGTGCATCCACTATCGTTATAGCTACCTGCTTCAACACTCTGGGATGTAGCTCATCAAGTCCAGGGGATTGATCAACCATTAATGGAATTAATTTTTTGAGTGCTACCTCCTTATTAATACATAATTTCTTTCAGTTCCTCATTTTCACAAGAGCCTCAGTTCCCCAGTATCTCTGGGAGATTTTCAGTATTTTCCTCTGTGTAGACAGATACAAAGTAATTGTTTAGTTTCTCCGCCATTCCCACTTGTCCTTGCTACTTTTACGCATTATGTTACTCGCTAGCTTCCATTCATATTCTCTTCTCCCTTTCTTTATCAGTTTCTTGGTCCTCTTCTGCTGGATTCTGAATTGCTCCCAATTTTCAGGGTTGCCACTTTTTTTTGACATTATAAACCACTTCCTTCGATCTAGTGCAATCGTTAACTCCTTTTGCTAACCATGGTTGACCTTTCCTGTTGGGTTTTTATCCTCATGGGGCAATGTGCGTCTGCAGCTCACCTACATTATTTACCACGCTCTGTGTCTTTACATCTATGATTCTGTCAATTACATTTATCTTGGTAAGGGTAGTTCCAATATGAATTCACATTTTAGAGATCTATGTTTCAGAAACGCCATTAGATTATATAGGGTATATGGCACAGACACAGGCCATTTGGCCCATCCAGTCCATGCTGTCATGTATCCTCCACTCGAACCTCCTCCCATCTTTCCTCTCTAAGCCTACCATCGTAATCCTCTACAGTATTCCCTTCTCGCTCACATTCTTGTCAAGTTTCCTCTTAAGTACATCTCTACTATTCACTTTCATACTCTCACCGCTCTGGGTTCATTTTTTAATCGTCCATGGGATGTGGGGTCACTGGCTAGGCCAGCATTTATTGCTCATCCCTAATTGCCCTTGTTTAGAGGACATTTAAGAGTCAACCACATTGCTGTGGGTCTGGAGTCACATGTAGGCCAGTCCAGGTAAGGACAGCAGATTTCCTTCCCTAAAGGACATTGGTGAACCAAAGAAGCTTTTTTTTTAAAAAAAATGACAATTAGCAATGGCTTTGTGGTCATTAGACTTTTAATTGCAGATTTTGATTTCACAATCTGGTGTGGTGGGATTCAAACCCTTGGATCCCCAGAGGATTTCCTCAGTCTCTGGAATACTAATCCAGTGACAATACCACTACACCACTGCTTTCTCTTGGAGAAGCACCTTCAGAATTCCCAATTGGATTTCTTGGTGAATTTCTTATCTTGATGGCCTCTAGTCCTGCTCGGTTCCCGTAAGAGGAAACATTCGATCAAAACCTTTCAGGATTTTAATGACCTTTATTTAGCCTTCTATTTACAAGGGAAAAGAGGCCCAGCCTGTGACTCCTTCCCTGATACAATGGATCTCTGGCATTATCCTTGTGAATCTTCTCTGTACCCTTTCCAGTGCCTTTTTGTGATATAGTGACCCAGAGCTGCACGCAGCATTCTCAGGGCGCGACCATCCCAGATTTGCACTATGTTCGCTAACAGGCAGGAATAAGAACATTTTACTTGTTGGCTGCAAGGCAGCATTTCATACCATATCATCCCAATCCTCATTAATCGTGCACTCCCAGGGAACAATGCCGGGTCACTGCAGATGGGACCTCTCATTTGGCCGCCCCTCTGTCACCTCAGGCCTCCAGTAAACCGGGCACTATATTTAAAGGTTGCCCCTCCATTGAAGGGCTATCTCCCTTCAAGGGGTCGGGAGCTGCTGCAAAGTCATGGCTGCCAAAGGGAGGAGACACGCTACCCCCAGGTTTAGTGGTGTTCCCCTCGAGCACCGACTGGACCGGGACCCACCATGAAGTCCACTACCTCCACTTGGGGCAAAGGTCAGCAAGCAAGGTCACCAATCCAGCATGGGAGGCAGTGCCAATGGTGGTCAGTGCCAATGCTCTGCAGGAGAAGACAGCCACCCAGTGTCCAAAGAGGATGAATGATCTCTCTTCCACCAGGGTAACTCACTCTTCTCATCACTCTCAACTCTCACACTCACAAGCCCATCACACATCCACAGGGATCTCACCCCCTCAAGGGGCAACATCACTAACTCACACACAAACTCTCACATCTCCACCAGGCTCATATCTTCTGGAGCTCGTGTCCTCATCCCGTCTAGGGGTCCGCTCACCACACAAACATTCCCCTCAGTGCCGTGCGCCCTGCTCCCACTCCCTCCATCTGTTTTCATGCAGGAGAAGCTGACTCACAGTAGCAGCAAGAGATCCCAGACTGGGGGGGGGGGGGTGGGGTGGCCCACATTAGGCCCCTCCACTCACTTTGAGGAGCGTGCCATCGCGCTGACTGGTGAAGAGGTGGACCATCCCTGCAGTGACGGTGAACATGCAAGTGAGGATCCTGCATCACATCTTCCCTCTCTCAACTCAACTGTGAGTGCTCTCTCTCCTGTTTTTGACTCTAATTAAAGCTACTTTGGTTCACAGAGAGCTCTGCCAAGAGACTGACACCCTCAGCCAGCCAGTCCCTCAGCTCCATCCATCCAGGTCCTCACCTCCAGCCAAGAGGACACCTCCTCCATTGAAGAGCTGGAAATAAACAGCCTGGAAGACCCGACACAGCCCTTACCCACGCCCTCCACCAGCACAGAGACACGCACCTCGGTGGGACCTAGATCTAGAGCAGGCTCGATTTCACAATCTGATGGTCACCACAGGGACATGCCGGCAGCAGGAGCAGGCAGGTGCAACCGAGCTCCCGGCACTCGGAGGACTGATGGGGAAGGGGCATCTGTGAGGTCCGAGTCAGATGACAAGCCTCTGGATTCGGCCTTCCAACTCATCGTGGAGAGTCAGCAGAAGGTACGGGAACATCACGCAGAGCTGTTGGAAGTCCTCAATAGAGTGACACGTAAGTCGGAAGAGTGTGTTCCCCTGCTCTCTGATGAAGTGGTGCCCACATGTGCGTGCATTGAGGTCTCCATGGGAAGGATGGCAGACACCATGGAGACCCTGGCCCAGCAGAACAAGGTGCTGTTGCCAGACCTGCACTCCGTTGCGGTAGTCATGTGTGACTTCCTGCTGTGGCAATACAAGAAGGAAATAGGGCACCTTGAGGTCCCTCCAGGTGCTCCTTCCCTCAAGGAGTCTGTTATGGCATGATTGATGGTAAATGCTGAGCTGCCCAGATCCCAAACTTGAAACGGATACCAAAATAATTTTTGCAATTTCTATAATATGTGGAGAGGTTCTGCAATCAGGAAATGATGTCCCCGACTACTTGTGATGATTTTATAGTAGAGCAAATGTTTATTAAAAGAAAATAGAGAAAAAATACACAATTACTCTTAAACACAAGAATGGCTTCACACAGTAAACAGCACTTTAAAACAGTTCCACAAATGAACTACCCTCAGAGCTAACCGTCTCCTTTTCTGTTCAGCAACTATTCTTATAGATTTCAAGATCTGTAGAATTCCAGTAATATTTACCACACAGTGTCTTTTCCCTTGGGGTGTCCCCTGAGGCTGACAGCAACTGAGTCCTCAGGTCTGGCCTTGTTCACACTTCTGGGAGTTATGACCAGCTATCCTGCTGTCTTCTGGGAGATCTAAGCAGCAACCCCCCTCACATAGGCTTCAGTAGTTCCTTAAATGTGTTCCTTTCCTTTGACCTCTCTATTGTCTCAACCAGTCTCTTTAGAAATGCTTTCTTCCCAGACTTGATCAGACTCTTCTATATTTTAGCTCTTAAGTTTTTTTAACAAAGTAAACTTACCCTATCTTTACCTTATTTACTTACACCTTTCTATAACCTACATATATTCCCCTTTGAACTATAACAACTTATTTGAAAACTACTGTTATTGTTTTATGTAAAACTCTGATTGACATTGATCTTGGTTCATTAATATATCAAAACCACTTCTTACTGTTGGCTTCAGACTTTTACAGCACCAACGCCCACATCACTTGCATCAATAGCCAAGTTAAACTGCTTGGCATAATTCAATGTTTTTAAAACTGGCACTGTTGTCAACACAGTTTTCTGATTTTTGAATGCATTTCTGCACCCTGATATCCAGTTGAATTTATTGTTCTTTTTTAAGAGTTCAGTTAATGGCGCAACCACATTGCTAAAATTCCTGCAAATATGCAAAAGGTAATTGCCCAGAAATCATAAAACTTTCGCTTTCGTTGAAGGTACTGGGAACTTCTAGTTTCACATCTCTTGGGGCCATTTGACCATGTCCAACAGCATGCCCTAAATAAGTGACCTGTGCTTTCACAAAATTCACTCTTAGCCAAGTTCACCACCAAAGTATCTCCTTGTAGGTGGTCTAGTAGTTCTCCCAGATGCTGGAAGTGCTCCTCCCATGCTTGACTGAATACCACCAAATCACCAACGTACACAGAACAGTGACTCAGTCCAGCAATAACCATATTTGTTGGTCTCTGGAAGGGAGTTCAGTTAATGGGGCAACCACACTGCTAAAATTTGGCATGAACCTCCTGTAAATATACTCAAAGATATACTCTTGGATAGGGAGGATAACCAAAAAGAAGAAGCATTAGTAGTGATGAATCAGGAAAGGAAGTAGGGACGGAAGATTCTGAAATTAATTTTTCTCAAATGTAATTGGACAATGAGGAAGTGTTTAAGAATTTGAATGAAATACTAAGTTACCTTCCAGATAGGAATATAAGCCTATTTATATGACGTTCCCTCTGGGTTTTTCTCCTATCTGGAGTTCTTACTAAATCATTTCACATAATTTCTTTTCAATCTGGTAAAGCCTACTAAATCTGATTTTAATGGTTCGCCTGATACAGGCAACAAAACTAATGCTTTTTCCCCAGCTACAAAGCCAAGAGTCTTTGCCTTCCTTTCTGCTTCTGCCTTCATCGCCTGTTGTGATATGTTTCAATGGTCTTTCGCCAATTCACAGGCTCTACTGAATCTTTCCCTTAACTTTAACAAATGTCATCCAAGAGTGTGGTTTCCGAATTCTTACTCATTAACTCCTCATGAATTAGTTTGAGTGGTTCTCTCACTTCATGACCATATACTAATTCAAAAGGACTAAACTTTGTTGAGTTATTAGGTGCATGTCTGATTGCGAATAATAAGAATGGAATTCCTCTATCCCAGTCGGGTGGGTAATCCTGACTATATGCCCCTCATTTTGAATGCAGTAGCATTCAGGGACTGCTCCTGCCTCGGCCTCATTGTGAGCAGTCTGAGCTAATGTTTTTAACAGTGGGTCAGCTTGCTGGGCCACTACCAAGGAAGATTTACTTATCACCTCCTTCGGGTCTTCTAGGCTCCTGGGAAAGTTTTTAGATAACCAGACCGGAGGATCTTCTGTCTGCCGTGCCACTTCAGTTTCCTCAGTTGGAACCTGTTGTGCGATAGATCGGGTACCACACACTCTGGGAAAATGCCCAGCACATCCTCCTGCAGCTGTTCAGTCTCCTTGACCTCAATGGGCTTCTCTGAGACCACCAGAGATGCTATTACCATTGATCCTGCCAGGCCATTGCCAAGGAGCAGATCGACCCTGTCCACAGGCAAACGAGGGATGCCTCCCACAATCACTGGCCCTGATACAAGGCTGCACTCCAGATGTAGCCGGCATGGACGAATGGACATGTACCCTCCTTCAATCCCCTTTATCATCTGTCATCGGAGGCAACAGGACCAACCATTGCTCAGGCTACCACCAGCCCTGCTGCAGATGTCAGGGTAGCACCTAGAAGTGGTGGGCCTAGAAAAGTTGAGAAATTCTGATCACAAGTGAACGCATTTTGTCTGTTTAAAATCTGAAAGTATATTCACTTTCACTGAATAATGTGTAATGGTGTCTTTCACCTTCATTTACAGGCTTCGTGAGTCCTCCCTCTGTATCCACCACCTTCCCCCCACCACCCCCCCCCCTCACCTTTCCAACCCCCAACTAACAGTTCAGCTGCACGCGAGTGATTCTGGAGGGAGATGTGTGTGTGTGTGTGGGGGGCGGGCAGGGCCTTTCAGAGTGTGGAAGCCTCTCCCACACACATGGATCCTTCCTCCATCACACTCATCTCATTGTCCTGTGCATTTTGAGTGCTGCTTGCTGGGGTTCTCTTTCAGTTGTCCATCTGAGCTGATCTGCATCTCTGCCCACCCACTGATCACACTCCCATGGAGCACCTAATCCCGTCCAACTCGAGGCTCTGCCCACTTTTGATTTTAGAAGCATGGTACTGGTGAAGTTTGTCTTTAGCTTCCCCATCCTTTTCTCTCCCCCGGTCATCCATGTGACCCCCCCTGGCATCACCTTTCACCTCCCCACTGTCACCTACCAGCCAGAACCCTTTTCTTTCCAGGATGTGCAGGTGAGTTTGCATGTTCCCTACCTTCCTGAGAATCCCACCCCTATCCACATTGACCTCCCCAACTTCCTCCTTCCTATCCCCAGGGTTCGTGTCTGCCTCCAAATCCCCACCAACCACCCTGACCCTCCCACCTTACCGACTCACTCTGCCCTCTCCCATTCTCACCACTCCCTCCAACCATGCCCATCCTCTTGTTGCTCCCCCAGGAAGCAGTCATAGACTCCACAGACCCCTCCCTTGCACGTTCATCTGGACATCACCCCTTTACTCTTTCCTCCACCCTTACTCCTTACCCCCTCCCTCCAGACTCCTTCCCTTACACCTACCTCCCCAGTTGGCGTATCCTCCCCCTTTGCACCCTCCTCACCTGTACTCCCTCCCCCTCCCAACCTCATCCCTGACACCATTATTCCCCACCCCAACCTCACACCCCCAACACATCTTCCTCTCCCAGTCAAACTTAGACCTTCCTCTCCCACCATGGCCCTTCCGCCTCCCACCCCCCCCCCCCCCCACTCAATACACCATCCTCTCCACCTCCTTGATGATCATCTGTAGCAGACAATGGCCAAGACGCTGATATCTGGAAACTGGCTCTCACCAATGACCTTCCCCCTTCCATAAGCTGCTTCACGGCACAGCCATGTCCATGAAAATCCACCCAGCATGCCATACACGTCCCTCCAGGGTCCTGTCGGTGCCAGGCTCCAACATCTTCGGCTCCTCGGACGTCCGCAATGTGAGCGAGGCCCTGATGCTAAATCCCAACTTCTGCACATCACCTTTGTCAGGATGTGTCCTGCACCAGCGTGTTCTCCCGCTGACGTGGGTGGTAAATTGGACACGGGGGATGATTTCGGTGAGCTGGGCTTACAATGATATGTTGGGCTATTCAAATGAAGCTACCGTCATGATGTCAATAGCCCACCATCGACAGGAGGGGCAGACGATTGCAAACTGGTTTCACGATGTTGTGAAAGGGATTTTTAGCCTTCCCACCATATTGTCCACTCACACCCACCATGATGGCTGATGCCAGCGGGCATGGAAAATTCCACCCTAAGTGTGGTCTAACCAAGATTCAGTACAAGTTTTGCAAAACTTCTCTTCTTCTCAATTCTATCTTTATTGAAGATTTGTACAATTTAGATTAAAAAAAAACAAATTCTGGAAAATCTTACCTAATAGAAAATGCTGAAGATATTCTAAGATGTCTTTCACAGGAAGAGGACAAGACTACTCGGTTCCTCTAGCTTGATTTGCCATTCATGGATGATAATGGCCCTTACTCTCATTTACCTACTTTCCCCTTCTTATTCCTTGATAGTCTTCCTGATCAAGAATCTACTAATCTCCATCTTGAACGCTCTGATTGACCCAGGACCCGCATTTCATTGAAGAGAATCCCAGGTCTCCAATACAAAAACAGAATTACCTGGAAAAACTCAGCAGGTCTGGCAGCATCGGCAGAGAAGAAAAGAGCTGACTTTTCGTGTCCTCATGACCCTTCAACAGAACTGTCTCAGGACTCGAAACGTCAACTCTTTTCTTCTCCGCCGATGCTGCCAGGCCTGCTGAGTTTTTCCAGGTAATTCTGTTTTTGTTTTGGATTTCCAGCATCCGCAGTTTTTTTGTTTTTATCCCAGGTCTCCAATGCCCATTTGTGAATAAGTTTGACTTTATTTCACTCAAAGCAGCCGACTTTTACTTTGAAGATTGTGGCCCCTCGTCCTGGAGCCCCCCCACCCCCCCACCAGAGGACTTACTTTCTCTATATCTGCCCTGGGTCAAACTCCTGAGACTGCCTCAACAAACAGCACGGTAGGAGTACCTTCATCACTCACACAGTCTCCGCTCAAAAAGACCTCCTTCTCAAGGCTAACTAACGATGGGCAAAAAATGCCAGCCTCACCAGTGATGTCCACATTCCATGAATGAATTCATTACGTAATGAATTTGTTAATGACCAAAGGCACATAATGGGTGCAGCAACTGGCCCAAAGGGATGTTACACGAGTTTTTAAAAATATATACTCCATTGTGGGATGTGGGTGTCGCTGGCAAGGCCCAGCATTTGTTGCCCATGCCGAATTGCCCTTGAACTGAGTGGCTTGCTCAGCCATTTCAGAGGGCAGTTAAGGGTCAGCCACGTTGCTGTGAATGGGGAGTCACATGTAGGCCAGACCAGGTAAGGGTGGCAGATTTCCTTCCCTAAAGGACATTAGGGAACCAGATGGGTTTTTTGCAATTAATGGTGGTTTCACGGCACCATTACTGAGGCTAGATTTCAATTCTAGATTTTTATTAATTAATTGCATTTATTAATTAACTAAATTTAAATTCCACCAGCTGCCATGTGAACCCATGTCCCTAGAGCATTAGCCTGAACCTCTGGGTGACCAGCCCAGTGACATTACCACTACAACACCTGTTACACAGAGGATTGTCAGCTCCCCTTTCGAAGAATAAAGAAAAGTACAGCACAGGAACAGGCCCTTTACTGTATAATTCCTGCCTGTATTAGACCTTCCAAAATGCATTACCTCACATTTGTCCAGATTAAACTCCATCTGCCATTTCTCCGCCCAAGTCTCCAACCGATCTATATCCCGTTGTATCCTTTGACAATCCTCTTCACTATCTGCAACTCCTCCAACCTTAGTGTCGTCTGAAAACTTACTAATTAGCCCAGTTACATTTTCCTCCAAATCATTTATGTATACTACAAACAACAAAGGTGCCAGCACTGATCCCTGTGGAACTCCACTAGTCACAGCTCTCCATGCAGAAAAACACCCTTCCACTGCTACCCTCTGTCTTCTATGACCAAGCCAATTCTGTATCCATCTTGCCAGCTCACCTCTGATCCCGTGCAACTTTACCTTCTGTACCAGTCTGCCATGAGGGACCTTGTCAAAGGCCTTACTGAAATCCATGTATATAACATCCACTGCCCTTCCATCGTCGATCATCTTTGTCACTTCCTCGAAAAACTCGATCAAGTTAGTGAGACACAACCTCCTCTTCACAAAACCATACTGCCTCTCACTAATATGCCCATTTGCTTCCAAATGGTAGTAAATCCTGTCATGAAGAATCTTCTCCAATAATTTCCCTACCACTGACGTAGGGCTCACCGGCCTGTAATTTCCTGGATTATCCCTGCTACCCTTCTTAAACAATGGAACAACATTGGCCATTCTCCAGTCCTCTGGGACCTCACCCGTAGCCAGTGAGGACACAAAGATTTCTGTCAAGGCCCCAGCAACCTCCTCCCTTGCCTCCCTCAGTACTCTGGGGTAGATCCCATCCGGCCCTGGGGACTTATCCACCTTAATATTCTTCAAGATGCCTAACACCTCCCCTTTTTTGATCTTAACACGATCCAGGCTATCTACACACTCTTCCCTAGACAAATCAACCGCTGAGTCCTCTTTGGTGACTACTGCTGAGAAGTATTCATTTAGTATCTCTCCCATTTCTTCTGGCTCCACACACAGATTCCCACCTCTGTCCCTGAGTGGGCCTACCCTTTCCTGGCTACCCTCTTGCTTTTTACATATGTATATGTAAATGTATATGGGATTTTCCTTAAACCTGGTTGCCAGTGACTTTTCATGACCCCTTTTAGCCCTCCTGATTCCTTGCTTAAGCTTCTTCCTACTTTCTTTGTATTCTCCACGGGCTTCATCTGTTCCCAGCCTTCTAGCCCTTACGAATGCTTCCCTTTTCTTTTTGACTAATCTCACAATATCCTTCGTTATCCAAGGTTCCTGAAACTTGCCATGCTTATCCTTCATCCTAGCAGGAACATGCTGGTCCTGAATTCTAATCAACTGATGCTTGAAAGCCCCCCACATGTCAGTTGTTGATTTGCCCTCAAACATCCGCCTCCAGTCTAGATTCCTCAGTTCCTGCCTAATATTGTTATAATTAGCCTTCCCCCAATTAAGCACCTTAACCCGAGGACTCCTGTTATCCTTATCCACCAGTACCTTGAAACTTACTGAATTATGGTCACTTTTCCCGAAATGCTCTCCTACTGAAACTTCGATCACCTGGCTGGGTTCATTCCCTGATACCAGGTCCAGTATTGCCCCTTCCCTAGTTGGACTGTCTACATATTGTCTCAGGAAGCCCTCCTGGATGCACCTTATAAATTCTGCACCATCCAAACCCCTAGCGCTAAGTGATTCCCAGTCAATACACCACAACAACTCAATTGCTTTTACATCTTTCCAAAATCTGTCTACATAATTGTTCCTCAATCTCCCACCGGCAATTGGGAGGCCTATAGTAAACCCCCAACATTGTGACTGCACCCTTCCTATTCCGGAGCTCTACCCATATTGCCTCGCTGCATGAGCCCACTGAGGTGTCCTCCTGTTATACAGCTGTGATATTCCCCTTAACCAGCAGTGCAACTCCCCCACCTCTTCTACATCCCTCTATATCCTGCCTGAAGCATCTAAATCCTGGAACGTTTATCTGCCAGTCCTGTCCAGCCTTCAACCAAGTCTCTGTAATACCAATAACATCATAGTCCCAAGTACTAATCCAAGCTCTAAGCTCATCTGCCTTGCCTGTTATACTTCTTGCATTGAAACAAATCTATTTCAGACCCCCAGTCCCACTGTGTTCAGTAATTTCTCCCTGCCTGCCCTTCCTCTTAGTCCTACTGACCATATTCACTGGTTCCCAGTCATTTCGTAGGGAAAATATTAGAAGCTATTATTAAAGATGTTATAGCAGGGCATTTAAAAGTTTAAGGCAATCAGGCAGAGTCAACATGGTTTTGTGAAAGGAAAATCATGTTCAACCAATTTATTGGAGTTCTTTGAAGGAGTCACGTGCTGTGGATAAAGGGGAACCAGTGGATGTACTGTATTTACATTTTTAGAAGGCATTTGATAAGGTGCCACAATAAAGATTATTGCAGGAAATAAAAGCTCATGGTGTAGGGGTTAATATATTGGCATTGATAGAAGATTGGCTGGCTAGCAGGAAACAGAGTGCAGGCATAAATGGGTGTCTTTTTGGTCGGCTGGATGCAATAAGTAGTGCGTCACTAGGGTCAGTGCTGGGACCTCAACTTCTTATAACTTATATCAATGACGTGGAGGAAGGAGCCAAAGGAATGGTGGCTAAATTTGCTTGCAACACAAAAATAGGTAGAAAATAAATTGTGAAGAGGATGTAAGGAGACTACAAAGGGAGATAGATAGGTTAAGCGAATGGGCAAAGATCTGGCAAATGGGGTATAATGCGGGAAAATGTGAAGTTGTCCATTTTGGAAGAATAAAAAAGTCTATTATCTAAATAGTGAGACATTGCAGAGGGATCTGGGTGTCCTAGTGCATGAATCACAAAAGGCTAGTTTGCACATATAGCAAGCAATTAGAAAAGCTCATAGAATGTTATCGTTTATTGAGGGGAATTAAATACAAAAGTAGGGAGGTTATGCTTCAGTTGTCCAGGACACTCGTGAGACTACATCTGGAGTATTGTGTACAGTATTGGTCTCCTTACTTAAGGAAAGATGTAAATGCATTAGAAGCAGTTCAGAGAAGGTTTACTAGGCTAATAACAGGAATGGGTGGGTTGTCTTGTGAGGAAAGGCTGGACAGGCAGACTTGTATCTGCTAGAGTTTAGAAGAGTAAGAGGTGACATGATTGAAACCTTTAAGATCCTGAGGGGTCTGGACAGGGAGGATGTGGAGAGGATGTTTCCTCTTGTGGGAGAATCTAGAACTAGGGGTCACTGTTTAAAAGTAAGGGGTCGTTCATTTAAAAGAGAGATGAGGAGAAATTTTTTCTCTTAGAGGGAGGAGAGTCTTTGGAACCCTCTCAAATGGCAGTAGGAGAAGAGTCTTTAAATATTTTTAAGGCAGAGCTAGGTAGATTCTTGATTAACAAGGAGGTGAAAGATTACCAGGGGTAGGCAGGAGGTTACAAACAGATCAGTCGTGATCTTACTGAACGGTGCAGCAAGTTTGCTAGACCAAGTGACCTACTCCTGCTCCAAGTTCATGTGTAAGAGAAGCACCACCAGAGAAAAAGTCGATAAGGGTTGATAGAGCAGGAGAATAAAACTCAGGGGAAAATTCTTTCAGTATGGATAGCACTGGTGCAAATGGCCAAATCCAATTTTAACGGCAGAGGTGACCATTCGGCCCATTGTATCAGCACTGGCTCTCCAAATGAGCATTATGACCTAGTACCATTGCCCTGCCTTTTCCCCATATCCCTGCACATTGTTTCTATTCAAATAATCATCTAATGCCCTCTTGAATGCCTCGATTAAACCTGCCTCCACCACACTTCCAGGCAGTGCATTCCAGACCCGAACCACTCGTTGTGTGAAAAAGTTTTTCCTCACATGACGTTTGCTTCTTTTGCAAATCACTTTAAATCTGTGCCCTCTCGCTCCTGATCCTTTTACGAGTGGAAATAGCTTCTCACTATCTACTCTGTCCAGCCCCCTCTTGATTTTGAACATCTCTATCAAATCTCCTCTTAGCCTTCTTCTCTCCAAAGAGAACAGTCCCAACTTCTCCAATCTATCTTCATAACTGAAGTTCCTCATTCCTGGAACCGTTCTTGTAAACCTCTTCTGCACTCTCTCCCATGTGTTCACATCCTTCCTATAACGTGGTACCTGGAACTGTACACAATATTCCAGCTGAGGTCTAACAAGTGCCTTATATAAATTCAGCATAACCTCCCTGCTCTTGTACTCTATGCCACTATTAATAAAGCCCAGGATACTTTTTGATTTATTAACTGCTCTCTCCACCTGTCCTGCCACCTTCAATGATCCATGCACATATACACCCAGGTCTTTCTGCTCCTGTACCCCCTTCAAAATTTCACCCCTTATTTTATATTGTCTGTCCACATTCTTCCTACCGAAATGCATCACCTCTCACTTCTCTGCATTGAACTCCATCTGCTACCTATCTGCCCACTCCACCAACTTGTCTATGTCCATTTGAAGTTCTACACGGTCCTCCTCACAGTTCATAACACTCCCAAGCTTCATATCGTCCACAAACTTTGAATTTATCCCCTGCACATCAAGATCTAGATCATTAATATATACCAGGAAAAGCAAGGGTCCTAATACCGACCCCTGGGGAACTCCACTACAAACCTTCCTCCAGCCCGAAAAATATCCATTGACCATTACTCTCTGCTTCCTATTTTTCAGCCAATTTTGTATCCATGTTGCTACTGTCCCTTTTATTCCATGAACAATAACTTTTCTCACAAGTCTGTTGTGTGGCACTGTATCAAATATCCTTTGAAAGTCCATGTACACAACAGCATTACCCTCATTGACATTTTCTGTTGCCTCTTCAAAAAAACTCCAGTAAGTCAGTTAAACATGATTTCCCCTTTAGATATCTATGCTGGCTCTTCCTTATCAACCCATATTTCTTCATGTGACTACTAATTCTATCCCGAATAATTGTTTCTAGAATCTTGCCCACCACTGAAGTTAAACTGACTGGTCTGTAATTGCTGGGCTTATCCTTACAACCTTTATGAAGAAGGGAGTAACATTTGCAGTTCTCCAGTCCTCTAGCACCTCCCCCAACTCTAGGGAAGACTCCTCCAATGGGCTCCTTCTATGCTATGTTCTATGATTGAATTCTGGGGCATCCTCCTATTTAAAGGCCAACTGTGGGTTCCACTGAGGTGACGATTCTGTGCCCCAACCCCCCTCCTTGTTTGGTCATTGGAGGTCAGTAAACAAAAATGACAACAGGAAAAGTTCTGGAGATTTCAGTCTTCTGTTTATTATACACCAAGGAAACATAGAACTCGTCTTGTCTTAGCAGAACTGTAACAGATCTCTCCGGTCTTCCTAGTGTGAAGATCCATCTCCTTCCCATTGCTATTGGAGAGCGGGTTAGGGACCAAAGCCAGTTAGGATAGTGGGTGTACCTACACCACATGGACTGTATTAGTTCAAGAAGGTGGCTCACCAGCACCTTCTCACGGGCAAATAGGGGTGGGCAATAAAAGCGGAAATTGCAAGTGATTATCAGTGAATGAATAAAAAATGTGAGATTACGACCAGATAATTTGTTTCACTCACATTGGTTGAGAGATGATTAGTTGTCAAGATGCGGTTAGGAACTCTGCTGATCTTAGTCATAAATAGTGCGTATGTATCTTATACATTCACCTGAGAGGGCCGACAGGACTTCAGTTAAACACGTTATATGAAAGTTGTCACCTCTAACAGCGTAGCACTCCCTCAGTTCTACACTGGGGTATGTCAGCCTGAACTATGGATTCGAATCTTTGGAATGGGGTAAGAGCTCACAGCTTTCTGATCTGGGGTAAGAGGTTACCCACTCAGGCATTGCTGGCACAGGTTGAACTGGAATCCATTTCGGCAGCTTGAGAAGCGTCTTCTTCAAGATGTTGGCTTTCTCCTTCGATCATCAGTGCGCACTCCAGGCATTCTGCTTGGTCTGCCGACATACCACACTCTTCCACTGCGTACAGGTGCCCATTGGGGCACTGGTACCAGTCTCTCTTTGCCATCTCTATATCTTTGGCCACCGACAGCCGCTCGTCCTCTGAGATCCACAGCCCCTCGCAGGGGAAGAGCTCCCTGATCTTCTCCAGGTCTCCTTTGATCTTCGCCTCTATCTCCTCTGTCAGTTTCCCCTC
The DNA here is from genome assembly GCF_017639515.1 of Carcharodon carcharias. Classification (NCBI taxonomy): domain Eukaryota; kingdom Metazoa; phylum Chordata; class Chondrichthyes; order Lamniformes; family Lamnidae; genus Carcharodon; species Carcharodon carcharias. The sequence goes on from NC_054469.1 coordinate 8,178,686, forward strand.
CAGCTTTCCCAGGAGAGGGTCGATAGCCTTTACCACCTCCCCGGCCTTCTCCACGCTCCTGGCCTCACAGTGACTGAGCAGTCGCATCAAATCAGCTCGGTAGGATATCCTGGCAATCTCGTTCCTGCACTCGCTCAGCTGCTGGGAGGTGAATGTTACCCGCCTGTTGCCCAGCCACCAGTCCAGCCTGGTCAGCATCAACTCCAAACTTACCTGGCGCGCCGCTGTGCAGGCTTTTGCTTGTTTTCTCACCATGTCCAGGAACCGGAAGATGCCGAGAGCTCTCTCCAGGGCCGCCAGCTCTGGAAGGGACTGAGAGACTTCCACCTTCTTGCGAATGTCGTATCTCTGCTCCATGTAATGCAGGTTGATGGAGGCTGCGATGATGCTCTCAGTCAGCTGCTGCTTCTTCTCCTCGATCTCCTGCGAGCTGCCCAGGGTTATGCTCTTCACTTGGTTGATGCCATGCCACCTCCTCTTGATGGCCATGTTGTAGCGGCTATGCCAGCGGATGGACGTCCTGCACTTTGGGCAAGTCTCTAGCTGCAGGGGGCGCGGACGCTCGGCCATCAGCCCGTCCATCCCGCTCACCTCCAGGACATGGCCGCAGTCTTCCAGCACCACAAAGCGGGCATCAGGGTCACCCTCCGAGCCGAAGAAGGTGGCGGTCAGCTCGGCCGCGTGGCACAGGCGGCACAGGGTCGGACAGGCCTCCCCGCACAGGCCGACGCAGGGGTGTCCGCAGGGAAGCATCTGGTCACAGGGCTGGTCACAGCGAGGGCGGTCACATTCCTCGAAGCAGGCCAGGCCGCACTGGTAGTGTCTGCACCTCCATGGACACGGCTTCAGGCAGGGGTCGCAGGCCTCGCGGCACTTCTTCTGGCACTGGCCGTGCCAGCACCGGTGGGCGCAAGGCAGTCGGCAAGGCTGGCAGCTGTCGGCACAGGGGTCCTTGCACCGGTGCCCGCAGAGCAGCAGCCGCCCGCATTTCCGATTGCAGCCCCGGTGCAGCCGGCCCTCGAGGCAGTCCCCGCAGGTGCCCACGCACGGGTGACCACACTCCAGCACCTCCGGGCACTTGCCCATGCAGGGGAAGTCAGCGCAGTTTTTGCTGCACGGCTGCTGGCACTGGTGCCCGCATTCCAGGAGTCGCTCACAGGGGTGGTCACAGGGTGCGGCCTCCGGAGTGGGGCCGCAGGGCACCATCTGGGCGTGCCCACACTTGGGCAAGACCTTCTCCACCGTCTCCTTGCACGGGCCGCACTCTTCCCAACAGCGCTTGGGGCACCTATGCCCCCCATCGCAGAGCACCCGGCCACAGGGCTCCTTGCACCGGTACCCCCGCTGCCCTCGAGTGTGCGTGTGGCAACGGTGTTTGCAGAGGTGGCCACATTCCAGGGGGGAGTCACAGGGATGGTCGCAGGCCCAGTCACGGAACCGCTGGAAATCCTGCGGGGACTTGATGATGATTCGGCCTTCTGGGTGGTTGGGACAGGGCAACGGGAGGCCTTTCCCCACGAGACCCTTTTCCTTCAGCACCTGGAGGAGTTTCTCCCACATCTTCCTTCCCGGGCTCTGCAGCAACTTCTGGAAGTTCCCCACGCAGTAGAATCCCATCCTGGCTCTGGAGAAAGCCACACATAGATGGTTCTGGTCCTGCAAGAGGTCAGTCCTCTCTTCCCAGTTACTACGGACCAGAGACAGCAGAACAATGTCGTTTGCCTCCCCCTGGAAATCGTCAACAGCCTTGACCGAAATGGAGGCCATCCCAAGTTCCCGGACCATCGAGCGGATCCTCCACATCTGGGCCATGTAGGGAGTCAGGATGGTGATCCGCTCGGTGGTGTAGCCCTGCCGCAGAAGATGTTGACAGAGTCCAGCTAGGAACTGGGCCTCATGAGTGTTGCTGTGGCTTAGGGACTCGGTGTTATTATCCTCATCCATCTGATGCTCAATGAAGAAGATATTTGTTGCTAGACCCTGGGGAGAATCAAGAAAGACCAAGTCAGGACTGAATGGGCTTCAATCAAAATACTTACTCACTAAAGGTACTGCCCAGCTTTCCACACCCCCCCCGCCCCCCCCACCCCGCCAGCAACCACCAACCCCCACCCCGCCCCCCCCCACCCCACCCCCCCCACCCCCACAGCAGCGCCCCCCCCTCCCACAACCCAACACTTCATTGCTAACCAACAAGCTGAGGAAGTGGCCAGCAGCACATATTCAGCTGTGGGGGTGACCTCAAAGCTGACCCTGTCCTTCTCAAATGGTCAAGCTGCGATCCACTGGCCAACTCTCCCTCCACCCAATACCGAGAGGATCATTAGCATCTCGGCCATCGCTGATTAGTTTTGTTCTTAGTATGTGGCCAACATTGCCCAGGGTAGGAACTACCCTCCTGACTCCCCAACGTCACAAGTCAGGAGTGTGATGGAATCCTTCCCACTTGCCTGGATGTGTGCAGCCCACAACACTCAAGAAGCTCGACACCGTCCAGGACAAAGCAGCCCACTTGATTGGCACCACATCCACCACCTTAAACATTCACTCCCTCCACCACTGACACACATTGGCAGTGTGTACCATCCAGGAGATGCACTACAGCAACTCATTAAGGCTCCTATGACAGCACCTTTCAATCTGCAACCTCTACCACCTAAAAGTTATTATCCGCGTCTAATTGCCCTTGAGAAAGTGGTGCTGAGCTGCCTTCTTGAACCGCTGCAGTCCATGTGGTGTAGGTACACCCACAGTGCTGTTAGGGGAGGGAGTTCCAGGATTTTGACCCAGTGACAGTGAAGGAACGGCCGATCTATTTCCAAGTCAGGATGGTGAGTGACTTGGGAGGTGGTGGTGTTCCCATCGACCTGCTGCCTTTTGATATTCTGGACAGGGACGTGTGGAAGGAACAGGGTAGTGTGGGATTAATGGGATAGCTCTTTAAAAGAGCCAGCACAGGCAGGATGGGCTAAAGGACCCCCCACCCCCCACTGCACTGTTTCTTTATGTGTGGAATGAAGACGAGTGCTCGGTGTCACACTACCCACGTATTATTGAGATTCTTACCTTGATATCCTCATAGAGTGACACTGATTTGTGATCTTTGAGATTGGAGTAGAAGACGGAGGCCAGTAGCTGAGAGATTTCAGGTCTCATTCGGTGCTGGGAACAAATTAAAGAGAGATATTGATCAGATAATCTGATCTTTCTTGTGAGGTTTAATATCAACCAAAATGCCAGGGAGAACTCTTCTTCAAAGCAGTGGACATCAGTTCTTTTAGGTCCATCCAAGAGGACAGACAGGAACTCTGTTAATGTCTCGTCCAAAAGATGGCAGCCTCTTGACAGTGCAGCACCCCATTAGACCACCACCTGGTGGCATGGTGCTCCCTCAGTACCGACCCTCTGGCAGTGCGGCACTCCCCCAGTAACGCACTGGGACTGGCAGCCTGGCTATGTGCATTTAATTTCTGCAATTATAACTCTGGCAGGCTGCTCTTTAGAGAGCTGGTATGAACTTGGATGGGCTGAATGGCCTCCTTCTGTGCTGTAAATGACTGTATGACTCGGAACCTCTGAGGAACTGGTTCAAGCAGCTTTGGTGTTGTTTCTGTGGATAATCAGGAGGCTCCCCTCCCCTCCCCCTTCCCACTGAGGGGAGAGACACTAACATTTTGTCAAGACTGACAGTCTAATATTGTGTGTGGGTGTGCGTGCATCTGTACCTTTGTGCCTGTCTGTGTGTCTGTGCCTTTGTGCGTGTGCGTGCGTGTGCCTGTGCGTGTACGTCCATGCGCGTCTGTGCCTTTCTGCATGTGTGTGTGGGTCTGTGCCTTTGTGTGTGTACGTTTGTGCCTTTGTGTGTGTGTGCGCATGTGTGTGCACATCTGTGCCTTTTTGTGTGTATGTGTGTCTGTGCCTGTGCGCGCACATGTGTGCGTCGGTGCCTGTGTCTGTGCACATGTGCATCTGTGCCTGTGTGTGTATGTGTGGCAGGTGTGCACCTGTCTCTGTGCAGTCTATCCCAATATAACCTGGGTTAAGTCTGCCTGAAGTGAACTTACAGCCAACAGGCAGGAACATCCTCCCTAAGCAGTTTAGACTGGACTTAATCCCGGTCCCAGAAGTGAAAGGCCAAAACCCACTGATTCTCCGAGAATTTTTTCCCATCTGGCAAGGTGCTGGATCAGCCTGATAATCTGGGAATCTCGCCCTAGTACCTGATGACTCAGCTGCTCACACGGAATCCGGTTTTTAATCATCCGCTCAAACAGTGATACATCCAGATGATACTCAGAGCCCAGTTTATAATCCATTAACTTTGGTTTCAGCTGCAAAAAACAAAACGTGAAAGATTCATGAGAGGGAAGAGTCCAGACTTTTCTCTGACCTAATTTCCTCAGATTTTCTCTCTATTTCTAACAGTATCCAGCCCATCCAGTATTCCATCCCAATATTCCAACATGTATTACATCCCAGTATTCCATCCCGATATTTCAACATGTATTACATCCCAGTATTCCATCCCGATATTCTTGCTGTTACAATTCTGTTGAATTCTCATTAACATCCTCTAAGGAAAAGAAACATGACTGGGGTCCATTTTTTAAAATTCCAACATGGGATGTGAGCTCTGTTGGCTAGCCCAGCATTTATTGCCCCTCTTTAATTGCCCTTGAACTGGGTGGCTTGCTCGGCCATTTCAGAGGGCAGTAAAGAGTCAACCACATTGCCTTGGGTCTGGAGTCACGTGTATATAAGAAACATAAGAAATAGAAACAGGAGTAGACCATTCAGCCCCTCGAGCCTACTCCGCCATTCAATAAGATCATGGCTGATCTCCTTGTGTTTCGATTTCCATGTTCCCATCTAACCCCGATAACCTCTGATTCCCTTGCCTAGCAAGAACCTATCTACCTCTGCTTTAAAAACATTCAATGACCCCGCCTCCACCACCTTCTGGTCCAAAGTCACACAACCCTCTGAGAGAAAAAAATTCTCCCCATCTCTGTCCTAAAAGGGCGACCCCTAATTTTAAAACAGTGCCCCCTAGTTCTGGACTCACCCACAAGAGGAAACATCCTTTCCACATCCACTTTATCAAGGCCGTTCAGGATCTTGTATACTTCAAATCAAATCACCCCTCATTCTTCTAAACTCCAGTGGAAACAAGCCCAGTCTGTCCAACCTTTCCTCATAAGACAACCCACTCATTCCAGGTATCAATCTAGTAAACCCCCTCTGAACTGCCTCCAATGCATTTACATCCTTCCTTAAATAAAGAGATCAATGCCCTGTATAACTGAAGCATAACATCCTTAATGTAGGCCAGACCAGGTAAGGACAGCAGATTTCCTTCCCTAAAGGACATTAGTGAACCAGATGGGTTTTTACAACAATTGATAACAGTTTCATGGTCACTATTATAGAGTCTAGCTTTCAATTCCAGATTAATTAATGGAATTTTTACATTTTACCACTGTCATGGTGAAATTTGAACTCATGTCTCCAAAGAATGAGCCTGGACCTCTGGATAGGTTCTCGATTGGTAAGGGGATCAAAGGTTACGGGGAGAAGGCGGGAGAATGGGGTTGAGAAACTTATCAGCCATGATTGAATGGTGGAGCAGACTCGATGGGCCGAATGGCCTAATTTCTGCTCCTATGTCTTATGATCTTATTATTAGTCCAGTGTCATTATCACTACACCACCATGTCCCCAGTGGTTTCACCTTATGTACCTTAACCTTTGAAGATAATTGATTAGTTCTGAATGAGGAGGACATGATGTGAAAACAGGACAAGGGGATAGATCTGCGTCTCGCAGCTCCTAGAGCTCGCTGTCAGAACATAGCTAATCTTAATCCCAGTTCCCCATCTTTGTTCCATATCCTTCGATATCAATCTACCCAATAAAAATCTATCCACCTCAAGTGCTGGAAATTTTCATTGACCATTGGCACCCACAGCTTTTCCCCGGCAGAGAGTTAATCTGGGATTTGGTTCTTTTGGGTACATGTCACATCAGACAAAGCCATTAGTGTAAATTAGGACCTTGTTACCTTGAGTGCGAGTGCCCAGTGACTCCCAGTGAGCGAGCGAGCACGGGGAAAAGCCCAGTGACTCCCAGTGAGCGAGCGAGCACGGGGAAAAGCCCAGTGACTCCCAGTGAGCGAGCGAGCACGGGGAAAAGCCCAGTGACTCCCAGTGAGCGAGCGAGCATGGGGAAAAGCCCAGTAACTCCCAGTGAGCGAGCGAGCACGGGGAAAAGCCCAGTGACTCCCAGTGAGCGAGCGAGCACGAGGAAAAGCCCAGTGACTCCCAGTGAGCGAGCGAGCACAGGGAAAAGCCCAGTGACTCCCAGTGAGCGAGCGAGCACGGGGAAAAGCCCAGTGACTCCCAGTGAGCGAGCGAGCACGGGGAAAAGCCCAGTGACTCCCAGTGAGCGAGCGGGCACGAGGAAAAGCCCAGTGACTCCCAGTGAGCGAGCGAGCACGGGGAAAAGCCCAGTGACTCCCAGTGAGCGAGCGAGCACGGGGAAAAGCCCAGTGACTCCCAGTGAGAGCACGAGCATGAGGAAAAGCCCAGTAACTCCCAGTGAGCGAGCGAGCACAGGGAAAAGCCCAGTGACTCCCAGTGAGCTAGCGAGCACAGGGAAAAGCCCAGTGACTCCCAATGAGCGAGCGAGCACAGGGAAAAGCCCAGTGACACCCAGTGAGCGAGCGAGCACGGGGAAAAGCCCAGTGACTCCCAGTGAGCGAGCGAGCACAGGGAAAAGCCCAGTGACTCCCAGTGAGCGAGCGAACACGGGGAAAAGCCCAGTGACTCCCAGTGAGCGAGCGAGCACGAGGAAAAGCCCAGTGAGCGAGCACGGGGAAAAGCCCAGTGAGCGAGCGAGCACGAGGAAAAGCCCAGTGACTCCCAGTGAGAGCACGAGCACGAGGAAAAGCCCAGTGACTCCCAGTGAGTGAGCGAGCACGAGGAAAAGCCCAGTGACTCCCAGTGAGCGAGCGAGCACGAGGAAAAGCCCAGTGACTCCCAGTGAGCGAGCGAGCACCGGGAGAAGCCCAGTGACTCCCAGTGAGCGAGCGAGCACCGGGAGAAGCCCAGTGACTCCCAGTGAGCGAGCGAGCACAGGGAAAAGCCCAGTGACTCCCAGTGAGTGAGCGAGCACGAGGAAAAGCCCAGTAACTCCCAGTGAGCGAGCGTGCACGAGGAAAAGCCCAGTAACTCCCAGTGAGCGAGCGTGCACGAGGAAAAGCCCAGTAACTCCCAGTGAGCGAGCGAGCACGGGGAAAAGCCCAGTGACTCCCAGTGAGCGAGCGAGCATGGGGAAAAGCCCAGTGACTCCCAGTGAGTGAGCGAGCACGGGGAAAAGCCCAGTGAGCGAGCGAGCATGGGGAAAAGCCCAGTGACTCCCAGTGAGCGAGCGAGCACGGGGAAAAGCCCAGTAACTCCCAGTGAGCGAGCGAGCACGGGGAAAAGCCCAGTGACTCCCAGTGAGCGAGCGTGCACGAGGAAAAGCCCAGTAACTCCCAGTGAGCGAGCGAGCACGGGGAAAAGCCCAGTGACTCCCAGTGAGCGAACGAGCACGGGGAAAAGCCCAGTGACTCCCAGTGAGTGAGCGAGCACGGGGAAAAGCCCAGTGAGCGAGCGAGCACGGGGAAAAGCCCAGTGACTCCCAGTGAGCGAGCGAGCACGGGGAAAAGCCCAGTGACTCCCAGTGAGCGAGCGAGCACGGGGAAAAGCCCAGTGAGCGAGCGAGCACGGGGAAAAGCCCAGTGACTCCCAGTGAGCGAGCGAGCACGGGGAAAAGCCCAGTAACTCCCAGTGAGCGAGCGAGCACGGGGAAAAGCCCAGTGACTCGCAGTGAGCGAGCGAGCACGGGGAAAAGCCCCGTGAGCGAGCGAGCACGGGGAAAAGCCCAGTGAGCGAGCGAGCCTCGGGGAAAAGCCCAGTGAGCGAGCGAGCCTCGGGGAAAAGCCCAGTGAGCGAGCGAGCACGGGGAAAAGCCCAGTGAGCGAGCGAGCCTCGGGGAAAAGCCCAGTGAGCGAGCGAGCACGGGGAAAAGCCCAGTGAGCGAGCGAGCACGGGGAAAAGCCCAGTGAGCGAGCGAGCACGGGGAAAAGCCCAGTGAGCGAGCGAGCACGGGGAAAAGCCCAGTGAGCGAGCGAGCACGGGGAAAAGCCCAATGACTCCCAGTGAGCGAGCGAGCACGAGGAAAAGCCCAGTAACTCCCAGTGAGTGAGCGAGCACGGGGAAAAGCCCAGTGACTCCCAGTGAGCGAGCGTGCACGAGGAAAAGCCCAGTAACTCCCAGTGAGCGAGCGAGCACGGGGAAAAGCCCAGTGACTCCCAGTGAGCGAGCGAGCACGGGGAAAAGCCCAGTGACTCCCAGTGAGCGAGCGAGCACGGGGAAAAGCCCAGTGAGTGAGCGAGCACGGGGAAAAGCCCAGTGAGCGAGCGAGCACGGGGAAAAGCCCAGTGACTCCCAGTGAGCGAGCGAGCACGGGGAAAAGCCCAGTGACTCCCAGTGAGCGAGCGAGCACGGGGAAAAGCCCAGTGAGCGAGCGAGCACAGGGAAAAGCCCAGTGAGCGAGCGAGCACAGGGAAAAGCCCAGTGAGCGAGCGAGCACAGGGAAAAGCCCAGTGAGCGAGCGAGCACGGGGAAAAGCCCAGTGAGCGAGCGAGCACGGGGAAAAGCCCAGTGAGCGAGCGAGCACGGGGAAAAGCCCAGTGAGCGAGCGAGCACGGGGAAAAGCCCAATGACTCCCAGTGAGCGAGCGAGCACGAGGAAAAGCCCCGTAACTCCCAGTGAGCAAGCGGGCACGAGGAAAAGCCCAGTGACTCCCAGTGAGCGAGCACGGGGAAAAGCCCAGTAACTCCCAGTGAGCAAGCGAGCACGAGGAAAAGCCCAGTGATTCCCAGTGAGCGAGCGAGGAGCGGGGAAAAGCCCAGTGACTCCCAGTGAGCGAGCAGGCACGAGGAAAAGCCCAGTGACTCCCAGTGAGCGAGCGGGGAGCGGGGAAAAGCCCAGTGACAGCACGAGGAAAAGCCCAGTGGCTCCCAGTGAGAGCACGAGCACTAGGAAAAGCCCAGTAACTCCCAGTGAGCGAGCGAGCACAGGGAAAAGCCCAGTAACTCCCAGTGAGCGAGCGAGCACAGGGAAAAGCCCAGTGACTCCCAGTGAGCGAGCGAGGAAATCCCTACTGGTCCCAGTGAGAGCGATGAAAACTCCACTGGGCGCAGTGGGAGAGTGAACTCCACTGGGCGCAGTGGGAGAGTGAACTCCACTGGGCGCAGTGGGAGAGTGAACTCCACTGGGCGCAGTGGGAGAGTGAACTCCACTGGGCGCAGTGGGAGAGTGAACTCCACTGGGCGCAGTGGGAGAGTGAACTCCACTGGGCGCAGTGGGAGAGTGAACTCCACTGGGCGCAGTGGGAGAGTGAACTCCACTGGGCGCAGTGGGAGAGTGAACTCCACTGGGCGCAGTGGGAGAGTGAACTCCACTGGGCGCAGTGGGAGAGTGACAAAGTTCCCACCAAGTCCTGGTCCTTGCCAGCGGACATGGCCTTTACCTGATTGTAATCACCAATCATGATCAGGTGTTGACAGTGTGGAGTCAACGTGGTCAACACGTGGGCCTCTAGTACCTCAGCCGCCTCTTCCATGATCACAATTCGTGGCTTAATTTTCTGTAGCAGAGCTCTGTACTTAGCAGCCCCTGCAAAAAAGGAGGCAAAATTAAAGGCAGCCCATCCGAATGCGTGCAGCATTCACTACAAGGTGGGTGAACTGATGGCACAGATAGAAGCAAATGGGCATTGTCGAATTGCCAGTACTGAGACGTGGCTGTGGGGGGACCGAGGTAATTGGACATCTAGACAAGGACAGACAAAAAAGGAAAAGGAGGCGGGGTAGCACTTACAATAAGGGATAGGGTCAGTACATCAGCGAGAGAAGATCTTAGATTGGAAGAACAAGTTTGGAAGAGTCAGTTTGGGTGGAGCCAAGAAGCAGCAAGGGAGAGCAAACATTGGTGGGAGTTGTTTATGGGCCACCAAACAGTAGGGCACAGCATAAATCAGGGAACTAGAGGTGCATGTATCAAGGATAAAACTGTAATCAAAGGGGGGCTTCAATCGACATATAGACTGGGTAAATCTAATGAGCACTAGGGAGAGAGAAAACAGAGAATACAGACCTGCTCCCCTGTTGTCAGTCGTAGGGAAAATACCAGAATCTATGGTAAGGGGTGTAATAACTGGACACTTAGAAAATAATGATCTGATTGGACAGAGTCAACATGCAGTTATGAAAGGAAAATTATGGTTGACACAATTTTTTTAAAAAAAGTTTCTTTGGGGAAGATACAAGCAGAATAGATAAGGGAGAACAAGTGGATGTGATGTATTTGGATTTTCAGAAGGTCCCAGAGAGTTAGTAAACAAAACCAGGCCACATGGTATATGGGGGAATATTCTGGCATAGAGTGAGGATTTGTTAATGGACAGAAAACAGAGAGTAGGAATAAACAGATCATTCCCATGTTGGCAGGCTAGTATCCAGAGGTGTACCGGAAGCATCTGGGCCCCAGTTATTCACAATCTATATCAATAATTCAGATTTGGGGGCCAAATTATAAACATTTCCAAGTTTGAGGAAGACACCAAACTAGGTGAGAACCTAGTTGTGAGGATGTTGTCAAAAGGCTTCAAGGGGATTTGCACAGGTTTAGCAGGTGGGAAAAAACACGGCAAATGGAATTTAATGTGGAAAAACTGAAGTTATCAACTTTGGAAGGAGGTGCAGAGTATTTCTTAAAGGGCCGCACTGTCGGAAGGCGAGTGCTGAGGGAGCACCGCACTGTGGGGGGAGGGGGGCGAGTGCTGAGGGAGCACCGCACTGTCGGAGGGCGAGTGCTGAGGGACGCCGCACTGTCAGGGGAGGTGTGGGGGGGGGTGAGTGCTGAGGGGGCAGTGCACTGTCGGAGGGCAAGTGCTGAGGGGGCAGCGCACTGTAGGGGGAGGGGGCAAGTGCTAAGGGAGCACCGCACTGTCGGGGGAGGGTCGGGGGTGGGGCGAGTGCTGAGGGAGAACCGCACTGTCAGGGCAGGTTGGGGTGGGGGGGGGGGGGGCGAGTGCTGAGGGAGCACCGCACTGTCGGGAGAGGGTGGGGGGGGGGCGAGTGCTGAGGGAGCACCACACTGTCGGGGGAGGGTCGGGGGTGGGGCGAGTGCTGAGGGAGAACCGCACTGTCAGGGCAGGTTGGGGTGGGGGGGGGGGGGGGCGAGTGCTGAGGGAGCACCGCACTGTCGGGGGAGGGTGGGGGGGGGGGGCGAGTGCTGAGGGAGCACCGCACTGTCGGGGGAGGGTGGGGGGGGGGGGGGGGGGCGAGTGCTGAGGGAGCGCCGCACTGTCAGGGGAGGGTGGGGGGGGCGAGTGCTGAGGGAGCACCGCACTGTCGGGGGAGGGTGGGGGGGGGCGAGTGCTGAGGGAGCACCGCACTGTCAGGGGAGGGGGCGAGTGCTGAGGGAGCACCGCACTGTCAGGGGAGGGGGCGAGTGCTGAGGGAGCACCGCACTGTCAGGGGAGGGGGCGAGTGCTGAGGGAGCACCGCACTGTCAGGGGAGGGTGGGGGGGGGGGGGCGAGTGCTGAGGGAGCACCGCACTGTCAGGGGAGGGGGCGAGTGCTGAGGGAGCACCGCACTGTCAGGGGAGGGGGCGAGTGCTGAGGGAGCACCGCACTGTCAGGGGAGGGGGCGAGTGCTGAGGGAGCACCGCACTGTCAGGGGAGGGGGCGAGTGCTGAGGGAGCACCGCACTGTCAGGGGAGGGGGCGAGTGCTGAGGGAGCACCGCACTGTCAGGGGAGGGGGCGAGTGCTGAGGGAGCACCGCACTGTCAGGGGAGGGGGCGAGTGCTGAGGGAGCACCGCACTGTCAGGGGAGGGGGCGAGTGCTGAGGGAGCACCGCACTGTCAGGGGAGGGGGCGAGTGCTGAGGGAGCACCGCACTGTCAGGGGAGGGTGGGGGGGGGGGGGGGCGAGTGCTGAGGGAGCACCGCACTGTCGGGGGAGGGTGGGGGGGGGGGGGGGCGAGTGCTGAGGGAGCACCGCACTGTCGGGGGAGGGGGGGTGAGGGGGCGAGTGCTGAGGGAGCACCGCACTGTCAGGGGAGGGGGCGAGTGCTGAGGGAGCACCGCACTGTCAGGGGAGGGAGCGAGTGCTGAGGGAGCACCGCACTGTCGGGGGAGGGTGGGGGGGGGCGAGTGCTGAGGGAGCACCGCACTGTCAGGGGAGGGGGCGAGTGCTGAGGGAGCACCGCACTGTCGGGGGAGGGTGGGGGGGGGCGAGTGCTGAGGGAGCACCGCACTGTCGGGGGAGGGTGGGGGGGGGCGAGTGCTGAGGGAGCACCGCACTGTCAGGGGAGGGGGCGAGGGCTGAGGGAGCACTGCACTGTCGGGGGAGGGGGCGAGTGCTGAAAGAGCACCGCACTGTTGGCAGGTCAGTCCTGAAAGAGCCCCACACTGCCCCCAAAGTCATTTTTCAGATAAGACGTGAAACCGAGGCCCCATTTGGCCTCTGACGTGGATGTAATATATCACAGGATGCCAATAGTTAGCCTTCAACCTGCACCAATAAAAACCGGGTTCTTGTTTACCCAGCTGTTTGTGGGAGCTTGCTGTGCGCAGATTGCTGCTGTACAATAAAAGCTACCACAGTTACAATATTTGACTGTAAAGCAGTTTGGGACATCCTGAGAATGTGATCAATTCTGATATAAAGATGATCCTTTCTTGATGGGACTGGTCTCCAGATTGTTATGACCGTCCCTTTGATATTGCTGTTTTCTTCAATCTGACTCTATGCCTGTATGTCCGTTGTACCTGTGGTTGTCATGCCAAGAACATCAGTCGTTTTAAGGATCATTATGTCTTCCTCTACAATCAACTCTGACAGATCCTGGGCCTCTTTCTCATACAAACACAAATTTTCATTTAGAGAGGCTTGGAATTTCTCTTCATAGGCCAGTTTCCATTTCCTGAAGGAAAAAGTTACAGTTCTCATCCAATTTATCTTGTAGTTCAGATATTATCATCCTTTCATGCACAAGATTATCATTTTCATCATTGTTTAATCGCTTTTGGTTTTAGTGCTTTCCAACCTGAGGGACGATAGTGAATCAAACACTCCCAGGACAGGTACAGCACGGGGTTAGATACAGAGTAAATCTCCCTCTACACTGTCCCTATAAAACACTCCCAGGGCAGGTACAGCACGGGGTTAGATACAGAGTAAAGCTCTCTCTACAGTGTCCCCTTCAAACACTCCCAGGACAGGTACAGCACGGCATTAGATACAGAGTAAAGCTCTCTCTACAGTGTCCCCTTCAAACACTCCCAGGACAGGTACAGCACAGGGTTAGATACAGAGTAAAGCTCCCTCTACACTGTCCCCATCAAACACTCCCAGGACAGGTACAGCTCGGGGTAAGATACAAGTAAAGCTCCCTCTACACTGTCCCCATCAAACACTCCCAGGACAGGTACAGCACGGGGTTAGATACAGAGTAAAGTTCCCTCTACACTGTCCCCATCAAACACTCCCAGGACAGGTACAGCACGGGGTTAGATACAGAGTAAAGCACCTTCTACACTGTCCGCATCAAACACTCCCAGGGCAGGTACAGCACAGGGTTAGATACAGAGTAAAGCTCCCTCTACACTGTCCCCATCAAACACTCCCAGGGCAGGTACAGCACAGGGTTAGATACAGAGTAAAGCTCCCTCTACACTGTCCCCATCAAACACTCCCAGGACAGGTACAGCACGGGGTTAGATACAGAGTAAAGTTCCCTCTACACTGTCCCCATCAAACACTCCCAGGACAGGTACAGCACGGGGTTAGATACAGAGTAAAGCACCTTCTACACTGTCCGCATCAAACACTCCCAGGACAGGTACAGCACGGGGTTAGATACAGAGTAAAGCTCCCACTACACTGTCCCCATCAAACACTCCCAGGACAGGTTCAACACGGGGTTAGATACAGAGTAAAGCTCCCTCTACACTGTCCCCATTAAACACTCCCAGGGCAGGTACAGCACGGGGTTAGATACAGAGTAAAGCTCCCTCTACACTGCCCCCATCAAACACTCCCAGGACAGGTACAGCATGGGGTTGGATATAGGGTAAATCCTCACACCAAAGAGTTGAGCACTTACAGGCTATACTGTCAGAAGTGCCATCTTTTAGGAGAGACATTAAACTTAGGCCCTCTCTGTCGGGGTTGCCAACCCTCAACGATTGTCCAGGAGTCTCCAGGAACTAAAGGCAAAACCCCATGTCAGGGTTCAGATCAAACCCAGGGGAAAAATCAGAGAGACAGTAAAAAACTGGTGGCTTTTCTAAAAGTGTTCTTTGAATTTTTTGTTCATTATGTAACAAAATATCAAAGCTGGGAAATAATTGTTTGATTGTGTCGAATCGGGAAATGAATTGGCTCAGGAAGACGGGGGTCCTGTGTTGGTATCGAATAGGTTCTGTTGCTGGATGTTCAATTCCCAGTAGTTTAAATTAATAAGGTGAACAGCTGTTGGGTATTGATTCATGAATTATACTCGGATGTGTATATGAAGAATAGTCAGCCTGCACTGGGGAGATTGTGTTAGACTGCAGAAGTGAGTTCTGCAATAAACACACTCTCCCAAAGTATCCCAATTTCAGTGTCTTCTTCACAGCCAGGTTTAGGAATTCTGCAGGTGGCCAAGGTGATACTTCCAGGAATATGCAGAGCCAGAGTTGGCAACCCAATTGGCCCTAAGCTCTCATGTGGCCACTATTTGACAAAGAGTTAGAGGTTCTGCCTAGTGTCCTGTCTAATACTTAGCCCTCACCCAACAGCACAGATGATGATCCGCTCATTATCATGCTGCTGTTTGTGGGATCTTGCCATGCTCCAATTGGCTGTTGCATTTCCCTGCATTACAATAGGGACTACAGTTTGAATAAAAGTATTGCACCGCCTCTAAAGAACTTTGTGACTCGCTGAGGTTGTGAAAGGAATTATAGAAATGGATATCTTTTCTTTCCACATCAGTTGGTTTCACTGGTAAGTGCAGCAGTTCTGCTATTCAGGCAGGAGTTACCTGTACAAACGCCATCGATCATCAAGATTTAGCTCCCAAACGTCTTCGATGTTCCAGACCTCCTCCTTCCCCATGATGCTTTGATCTGCCAAGTATTCCCGAATTCTCACTGCATCTGTATCACTATTGCCAATAAAAGAAAACAAGGAGCTGTTTAACCATTTCTAGGTCTCATTCCTCACTGAACCATACCATTCCTCACAGAACTCTCCAAATCTCCGGCCCACGTAGATTTCTCTGTACTCCTGTGTTGTAGCTTCACCAGGTTGGCACCTCAATTTTAACTCTGCCCACTTTCACCCATGACATAGTTTATAAACAATCTCAAAAACTTATGGGTAGATTTCAGTGAAACTTAGTACACAGATGGGGTATGGCCCAAGGAAGAACTCATTGGTTTTTTGGTAAAGATGCGGATCAGGATACAGGATTTTTATAAAGGATCTATTAACATTGGAGATAAGGCACACTGACTTATTTTGTTGTGTCTTGTTTCATTTAGAATGTTGTGGATTGTCTGAGCAGAGCTTTCAGAGCAGGTTGTTGGATGTGGATTGGCCTGAAGCCTCCTCAGAGAGATGGAAGCTCTTGATAAAAAGATTTCTTTTTTTCCAGCTTTCTAATTGGAGCATCAGCTAAGCAGAGAAAAGGCCTCAAGGAAGAGCTGCATAATTGCAATAACGTTGAGTTGACATAGCCTGGCGAAGGTATGCACTCTGTTGACTGCCCTTTTCACTTGTTAGATGTGCAATCCTCATTGAACCAGGCTTGATCCCCTTGCTCGATGGTGATGGTAGAGTGGGGGATGTGACAGGCCACGAGTTACAGACTGTGGCCGAATGCAATTCTGCTGCTGCTGCTGATGGGCCCACAGTGCCTCACAGGCAAGGCTAGCATTTGTTGCCCATCCCTAATTATCCTTGAGCTGAGTAGCTGGCTAGCCCATTTCAGAGGGCAGTTAAGAGTCAACCACATTGCTGTGGGTCTGGAGTCACATGTAGGCCAGACCAGGTAAGGATGACAGATTTCCTTCCCTAAACGCCATTAGTGAACCAGATGGGTTTTTATGACAATCAACAGCAGTTTCATGGTCAGAATTAATGAGAAACTAGCTTTCAATTCCAGATTTATGAATTGAATTTTAATTCCACCAGCAGCCGTGGTGGGATTTGAAGTGTCCCCAGAACATTGCCCTAGAGCTCTGGAGCACTAGCCCAGTAACATTACCAGCTTGCCACAGTTTCCCCAGTTTTGAGCCACCTGTTCTGAACCTGTCCTATTTAACATCGGCGGTGCTGCATAACAGGAGCTCGAGTCACCTTGTGTCGAGATACCTTGTGTCAGTGTCCGTGGTGTAGGCAAACTTTTCTCTCGCCCACTGCTCAGCATTGCACGGAGGGTCACAGGGGTCACTGCTGTCCAGATCAAACTCGACCTCATCCTCATCATCCTCGCCTGCTCTGTATCTGCAGTTAAACTCTGAAGAAAGAACAAGTCCGAGTAAAGACAAAAGGGAAATACAATAAGGAATTAGATAAAACCCACGGACCCAGTGGTTATGTGACAGGACTAATAATCCAGAGAAAGTTTAAACTTAGCTTGGGCCACCCGGTGGGTGAAAAGACTTTTTAGCAGCTTCCCTCTAATCTTTCCACTAATTACTTGAACCCTGAGTAATGCTGAAAAAAGATATTTTGTAGAAGCTTTTGGTCTTGCACTCGAAGGACAATCACAAGAAGACCACCAATGTCAGGGGAAGCAACAGCTTCATACTGTGTGAGAAGAGAGTGCTGATTGGTTGGCAAGTGAACTCTGATTGGTAGAAGCGTTGCCATGGAGAATGCACCAGTTAATGCAGCAAGTTATTCTGATCTGGAGTGTGCTGCCTGAAAGGATAGAGGAAGCAGATTCAATAATAACTTACAATAAACATTTTACACAAAGCTTTGTGCTCTACTGAAATCTGATGGGAACTAAAGCAAGTACAAGACTTGATAAGTGTGTTCATAACGTGGCCAAACAGGTCGAGTATCAACTTGTCAATCCTTCCAACAAACACCAAAATCAAGCGGTAAGAGTGGGAGAGATTCCTGGTCAGTCATGCGATGGAAAGAGCATTGGAACCTCTACCATCACTATCCATAGCTCCAGACTACAACATGCAAGTAAAGTGTATGATGCCACAGTAACTCAGACTCTGAGTGACCTGTAACAAACCACCACACATATGGTACATCAATGTGACTTGTCCAACAGAATCGATTAATCTCCATGTTAAACTGGGCCTATCAACTGCATGAAGCAGAAAACAGCACACACACGTTATTAGAATTACAAACTTGCCAGTTGAAGGGGATTTGTCTGATGGACAGTATGAGAAGTATCTGTTGGATTCTGCCTCTTGCCTCCTGTGAGATATCCCCCTCTCAGTTCCATTCTGTGGCCAGAGGTGAGAGGGAATTTTCAGCCACTTCAATATGACCATCTCCTCCATATTGTCAAGTGGGATCTGAGAGAGATATTCAAACACAGTGAGGGAGCAATACACCTTCCATCATTTACATTTAAAACTGAGAACGCTGTCCACCATCCCTCCCTAATCCCAGATACCCCCCTCCCCTCTCTAATCCCAGATACCCCCCTCCCTCCCTAATCCCAGATACCCCCTCCCCTCCCTAATCCCAGATACCCCCCTTACCTCTCTAATCCCAGATAACCCCCTCCTGCATCCTAGATACCCCCTCCCTAATCCCAGATACCCCCCTCCCCATCCCTAATCCCAGATACCCCCTTCGCCATCCCTAATCCCAGATACCCCCACTCCTCCCTAATCCCAGATACCCCCCACCCCTCCCTAATCCCAGATAAACCCCTCCCCTCCCTAGTCCCAGATACCCCCTCCCTAATCCCAGATACCTCCTCCCCTCCCTAATCCCAGATAACCCCCACCTCCCTAATCCCAGATACCCCCTCCCTAATCCCAGATACCTCCTCCCCTTCCTAATCCCAGATAACCCCCTCCCCTCCCTAATCCCAGATAACCCCCTCCCCTCCCTAATCCCAGATACCCCCCTCTCCTCCCTAATCCCAGATACTCCCCTCCGTAATCCTGGATACCCCCTCCCTAATCCCAGATAACCCCCTCCCTAATCCCAGATAACCCCCTCCCCTCCCTAATCTCAGATATCCCCTTCCCCTCCTTAGTCCCAGATACCCCCTCCCCTCCCTAATCCCAGATAACCCCCTCCTTCATCCCAGATACCTCCCTCCCTAATCCCAGATAACCCCCTCCTGCATCCTAGATACCCCCTCCCTAATCCCAGATACCCCCTCCCCATTCCTAATCCCAGATACCCCCCATCCCTCCCTAATCCCAGATACCCCCTCCCCTCCCTAATCCAAGATACCCCCTCCCTAATCCCAGATAACCCCCTATCCTCCCTAATCCCAGATACAACCCCCATCCCAGATACCCCCCTCCTCCTCTCCCAAATCTCAGATACCCCCCTCCCCAATCCAAGATATCCTCCTCCCCTCCCCAATCCCAGATACCTCCTCCATCTCTAATCTCAGATACCCCTCCTCCCCTCACTAATCCCAGATACCCCTCCTTCCCTCACTAATCCCAGATACCCCTCCTCCCCTCACTAATCCCAGATACCCCTCCTCCCCTCACTAATCCCAGATAACCCTCTTCCTCTCACTAATCCCAGATACACCTCCTCCCCTCATTCTAATATACTCCATACCTGTCTCCCTGCACACTGCCCTACAGACAGAGTGACAAACGACCTGGTAATTAGTGAGTGATAAACAATTACCGAGGTCAGTCCGAACTCTTTCATGTCCAGCTTCATTTCTGGTTCCAACTCCTTCTCATGTAGGATTCCCTCTGGGAGCAGTTTCAGGATTTTGCAGCAGTACATGATGTCTTCCTTAATAGATTCAATTTTCTCTTTAAGCTGAAACAGATCACAGTTGTGAAATGCACACAGGGTCACAGACACACATAGAAACACGCAGATGCAGTCACACTACTGGAATGTGTACAAAGAACAAAAAGTTCACACTTTTACCAAGGAATCATTTCTGTTCACCTAAGAAGGTGGAGGGGCCTAGACACTCCAACAGTGGCACTCCCTCAGTGCTGACCCCCGACAGCGCTGCGCTCCCTCAGTGCTGACCCTCCGACAGTGCGGCGCTCCCTCGGTGCTGACCCTCCAACAGTGTGGCGCTCCCTCAATGCCGACCCTCCGACACTCCCTCAGTGCCAACCCTCTGACAATGCGGCACTCCCTTAGTACTGACCCTCCAACAGTGCAACACTCCCTCAGTGCCAACCCTCCGACAGTGCGGCTCTTCCTCAGTACTGACTCTCCGACAGTGCGGCACTCCCTCAGTACTGACCCTCCGACAGTGCAGCACTCCCTCAGTAGTGACCCTCCGACAGTGCAGCACTCCCTCAGTACTGACCCTTCGACAGTGCAGCATTCCCTCAGTACTGACCCTCCGACAGCACGGCACTCCCTCAGTGCCAACCCTCTGATAACGCAGCACTGAGCCTCCGACAGTGCAGCGCTCCCTCAGTGCTGACCCTCCGACAGTGCGACACTCCCTCAGTACTGACCCTCCGATAACGCGGCACTCCCTCAGTGCCGACCCTCCGACAGCATGGCGCTCCCACAGTGCCGACCCTCTGATAACGCAGCACCGCCTCAGCACTGACCCTCCGACAGCGCGGCGCTCCCTCAGTGCCGACCCTCCAACAGCGCAGCGCTCCTTCCTTCAGTACCGACCCTCCGATAGTGCAGTGCTCCCTCAGTGCCGACCCTCCGACAGCACAGCACTCCCACAGTGCCGACCCTCCAACAGTGCGGCACTCCCTCAGTGCTGATCACCCCCGACAGTGCAGTGTTCCCTCAGTACTGACCCTCTGACAGTGCAGCACTCCCTCAGTACTGACCCTCCGACAGTGCAGCACTCCCTCAGCACTGACCCTCCGACAGTGCAGCACTCCCTCAGCACTGACCCTCTGACAGTGCAGCTCTCCCTCAGCATTGACCCTCTGACAGTGCAGCTCTCCCTCAGCACTGACCCTCTGACAGTGCAGCTCTCTCTCAGTGCCGACCCTTCTGACAGTGTGGCACTCCCTCAGTACTGACCCTCTGATAGTGCAGCGCTTCCTCAGTACCGACCCTCCGACAATGCGGCGCTCCCTCAGTGTGGACCCTCCCTCAATGCGGACCCTCCCTCAGTTGTGACAATGGATGTTACTTTTTAAAAAATATTTTGGAGAATGTTGTGTTTTTCTTTAAAGAAGGCTGTGCTGCGTGTGTGCGATTTAATCAAACTGGACGAGAGTTTGATAGGAGTCAGGTCGCCTGGGGGTTTGGAAACATGAAAAGGACAAAGGTGTTAGGTTTGAGATACAAGTAAATAGGTTCGGTTAGATCCAACATGTGCATTTTTAGATAAGTTGAGAGATTGTTTGAGTATCAAAGGGGAGTCAGAGGTACAAAGAAACATGTTTACATCTTGCAGCAGTTCATAGGTAAACAAGTATTGGGGATATGATATATTATTGACAAAAGCAAAGACAAGATCTTACATTTGAAAGGATTTGGGTTTCAAAGGGATGCGAGAAGAATAGAAATAAGATGAAAGGGAAAAAGTCTTTTTAGAGTTACTGTGGATAGCTGTTGAAATAGAGAAGGCTGGAGATAGCTGGAGCACTGAACTGGAAGAGGATGCAGTTTGAATCACCCATCCAGTCAAGCCAGAAAAGTCTTGTGCTGCAGCAAGCAGTTTTATTCTGAAGTGAATTCCATCGCAGAGTGGAAGAGGGTAAAGGTCATGTGGTACATCTTTATTGAAGTTACAGCAGAGTGATTTAGGGGAATGTTTTGTAAGACTAACCTTAATTGTGTAACTGTAATCTTGTGTTTCTAAGTTTTCTTTTATTTTGTGTCAATAAAACTTTTACTTTTAATTTTGAAACTCCTGAAAGTATTGCAGGACCTCTTGCTGCTGAGATCAGTATGCCTTCTTCTTGATTTCAGAAATCAGAAAAAATAAGGGTGTGGCACGTAAGTCAAGTTTCCCTCTGGGATTTGGTTCGTACAGCAATTAACACCGGCTGTGGTCACAACTAATTTGGGGGCTCTTTGCGGAATTATTAAAATTTCTTAATTCTGTTGGAGTTTGTGAATCCAAGGGATACAAGTACGAGAAGAATGCTGAACTCAGAAGTTTTGTGCTGAGGGGTTTTAAAGCGATTAGACTGCAACATGGCCTTGGCAATTGCTACAACTTTTTTGGGGGATGAAAATTATACCCATGGAGTATTTGAAATCTCTGACTAAAGCTCAGTTGAAAGAATTAGCAGAGAACGTGCAGGTGGAGATAAAAGCGGAAGTTTACAAGGCTGATATGATAGAGTTCTTACCCAGCATTTTAAGTTAGGAATTAGGGAAATTTAAGCTAAAATACAAAAACATTCCCATTGGCCTGGGCTACATAAAGATGCGGTCAAATTATGCCAAGCATGTCACACATGTCAGGCGACAGGAAAGCCTCGAGCAGTAATTCAGCCTGCATCTTTCATTCCAATTCCAGCATTTGAAGAACCTCTTAACAGAGTCCTGATTGATTGTGTAGGACCCCTCCCTAAGACTAAAAGCGGAAATCAGTATTTACTGACAATCATGGATGTGTCCAGATTTCTAGAAGCAACACCTTTAAGGAAAATTACAGCAAAGGTGATTGTAGAGGAGGAGTTAACCAAATTCTTTACGAGATACAGATTACCAAAAGAGATACAGTCAGATCAGGAATCGAATTTCATATCACAGCTGTTTAAGGAAGTAATGAACAGCCTAGGAATAAAGCAGATTAGGTCATCAGCCTATCACCCTGAATTACAAGCTGCCTTAGGAAGGTAGCTTTAAAGACTTCATTTAGAGCATATAGTCAGGAATATCCACACAATTGGGATCGAGGGATTCCGTTTTTAACATTTGCTATTAGGGACGCCCCTAATGAAATAACAGGGGTCAGTCCTTTCAAATTAATTTATGGTCATGAAGTGAGGGGATCACTCAGACCGATTCAGGAGAAATCAGTGAGTCAAAGTTCTGAAACAACTCTTCTGGATTTTTTTTTAAATTTATTCACGGATGTGGGTTTCGCTGGCTGGGCCAGCATTTATTGCCCATCCCTAGTTGCCCTTCAGAAGGCGGTGGTGAGCTGTCTTCTTGAGCCGCTGCAGTCCATGTGGTGTCGGTACACCCACAGTGCTATTAGGGAGGGAGTTCCAGGATTCTGACCCAGTGACAGTGAAGGAACGGTGATATATTTCCAAGTGAGGATGGTGAGCGGCTTGGAGGGGAACGTCCAGGTGGTGGTGTTCCCATCTATCTGCTGCCCTAGTCCGTCTAGATGGTAGTGGTCGTGGGTTTGGAAGATGCTCTCTGAGGAGCCTTTGTGAGTTCCTGCAGTGCATCTTGTAGAAGGTACACACTGCTGCTACTGTGCGTCGGTGGTGGAGGGAGTGAATGTTTGTGGATGTGATGTCAATCAAGTGGGGCTGCTTTGTCTGGACAGTGTTAAGCTTCTTGAGTGTTGTGGGAGCTGCACTCATCCAGGCAACGTGACGAAATTCAGAGATAGATGAACTAAGGGGCACCTGAATTATCTAGAAAACATTTAAAAGATATCTCAACAACTGATGAAAGCAAATGCAGACAAGAGGGCAATGGCTCAGTTTCGTGGCTGGGCAAAGTGCTGGTATTGTTGCGAGTGCCAGACAAACTACTGAAAGCAAGATTTAATGGACCTTACCAGATTGAAAAGCAACTGAGTGACATAAACTATGTAGTAAATGCCCCAGGAGGAAGAGGCAGTGAGTGTGCCATGTAACTACACTCAAGAATAACTTCGACAGAGAGAATAGACAGGAGGTGGTACTGGTAGTTCTTTTTCATTCATTCATAGGATGTGGGTATCACTGGCTAGGCCAGCATTTATTGCCCTTCCCTAATTGCCCTTGTTCAGAGAGCATTTAAGAGTCAACCACATTGCAATGGGTCTGGAGTCACATGTAGATTTCCTTCCCCTAAAGGACATTAGTGAACCAGATGGGTTCTTACAACAATTGACAATGGTTTCATAGTCTTCATCAGGTTTTTGTTGAATTCCGGATTTCACCGTCTGCCGTGGTGAGATTCGAACCCAGGTCCCTCCAGTATGGAATACTAGTCCAGTGACAATACCACTATGCCACCACCACCCCCCTAAGGAAATGGAGGTAGGAATCAAGAGTTCTGAAATTGATCTTCCTCTGATTGGACAATGAGGAAGTGCTTAAAAATCCAGATGTAATATTGGATTACCTTTCAGAATAGGGTCTGAGAGACTTAAAACTTGCAGTCACACAAAGCAATTTGTGGAAATAAACTAGGGAAAACAGATTCAGCTGCACATGATGTTGATGTAGGGGATTCAGATTCAATAAGGCAACACCCATATAGATTAAATCCAGAAACCGGATGGATCACAAAGCCAACGCAGTAACAAATGCAGATTCATACAATCCTCCAAATGTGGAATAGGGTATCAAGAAAGTGGGACAGTCAACATTTATCACAAAAATTGACTTACTGCAAGAATATTGGCGAGTACCCTTATCGGAAAGGGCAAAAGAGATATCAGCTTTCATGACGCCTGATGATCTATAGTAATGCAAAGTAATGCCTTTTGGTATGAAAAATGCACCAGCAACATTTCAGAGACTAACAAAGGGATGGAGGATTGTGGGGTTGGAGGAGGTTACAGAAATAGGGAGGGGTGAAGCCTTGGAGCGAATGGAAAACAAGGACGAGGATATTAAAGTAGAGACCTTGTAGGTCGGTGAGCAGAAGGGTGATAGATGAAAAAGGACTTGATGTCAGTTAAAAATGGATAGCAGAGGTTTTGGATAAAAGTCATCGTGTTTGAGAACTTTCTGGGAGTCTGTATATAAAAGCAGGATTTTCTTTATTTGTTTCCCCTTCTTTTATGGGTTTACCATGACGGCAGAGAGCTTGGATCATTTATCAGGCCCACCTCTTTGAATCTGCGCCTCTGTGTGGGAGTCAGGATCTTCTGTAATGTGTCCCTGCGAAGTGCCTCCAGGGAGAACATCTGAAGCTTCTTGTTTCTGGGGTATCCCCCAATACGCGCAATCCCCGTGGGTTTAAACTCGAGTATCCCTGAAAAATAAAAAGCAAGACATTCGCTTACTAACTGGTGCCACCTGCGGTAACCATGACCCTCACACTGGGCTGGCACAGATACGGACTGAGAATGGGACTTGAGAAAGCGTGGAACAGCTGACCATGAAGCCTCTACCGCATTTACCAATATCCTCCCAAAAGATACCTCACCGAGGACTTTACCAGATTTATCATTCACCTGACACAAACGTGCTACAGTACAATCTACCCTAACATGTGTTCTCCCAACTCCTGTGGACTGGGAGTATAGAATCATTTAGCACAGTGGAAGGCTATTTGGCCCATCGTGTCTGTGCTGGCCCTTTAAAAGAGCTATCCAACAATCCCCACTCCTTTGTTCCCTCCCCCCATTGTCCTGCAATGATTTCCCCCTCCTTCAAACATTTATCCAATTTCCCTTTGAAAGTTACTATTTCTTTCAGGCATGAGCTTTAGATCATAACAACCAGCGTTTAAAAATAAATCTCCATCAATTCCTCTCTTGCTCAGTCAGAGTCGCCTTCAATCCACGTCCGCTGGTTACCGACCCTCCTGCCACTGGAAACAGTTTCGCTGTATTGACTCTTAGCAAAACCCTCCTGATGTTCAAAATTCAAAAAAAATAAAATCAATTAAACCTCCCTTTCACCATCTTGGTCTTTTCTTGTTCATCCTCTGAGGCAAAGGAGACCATGTCCGTTGTCTGCATTGTTTGGTAGGGTTCCGACGGGTATGTAGGCGACTGCTAAGGCCGATCTGTGCCTGGGAAGTTTTGCTCAAAGGAGACTGCAACAGGTTTTTATTTGGTTGTGCCATTTTTCTTTTATTCATTCACGGGATGTGAGCATCGCTGGCTAGGCCAGCATTTATTGCCCATCCTTAATTGCCCTTGAGAAGGTGGTGGTGAGCTGCCTTCATGAACCGCTGCAGTCCATGTGGTGTAGGCATACCCACAGTGCTGTTAGGGAGGGAGTTCCACGATGGTGACCCAACCACAGTGAAGGAATGGTGATATATTTCCAAGTCAGGATGGTGAGTGACTTGGTGGGGAACTTCCAGGTGGTGGTGTTCACATCTATCTGCTGCCCTTGTCCTTCTAGATGGTAGTGGTCATGGGTTTGGAAGGTGCTGCCTAAGGAGCCTTGGTGAGTTCCTGCAGTGCATCTTGTAGATGGTACACACTGATGCCACTGTGTGTCGGTGATGGTGAGAGTGAAAGTTTGTGAAAGGGGTGCCAATCAAGCAGGCTGCTTTGTCCTGGACGGTATCAAGCTTCTTGAGTGTTGTTGGTAGACAGGCTTTGGGGAGTCAGGTGGTGAGTTACTCCTTGCAGGATTCCTAGCCTCTGACCTGCTCTTGTAACCACAGTATTTATATGGCTAGTCCAGTTCAGTTTCTGGTCAATGGTAGCCCCCAGGATGTTGATAGTGGGGGATTCAGCGATGGTAATGCCATTGAATGTCAAGTAGAGATGGTTGGATTCTCTCTTGTTGGAGATGGTCATTGCCTGACACTTGTGAGGTGTGAATGTTACTCACCACCTGTCAGTCCAAACCTGGATACTGTCCAGGTCTTGCTGCATTTGGACATGGCCTGCTTCAGTATCTGAGGATTCACTAATGGTGCTGAACATTGTGCAATCATCAGTGAAAAATCCCCAGAGCTGACCTTACGATGGAAGGAAGGTCATTGATAAAGCAGCTGAAGATGGTGATCTTGGGTGAGCTTCTCCCAGGACTTGGGGTCGATATCAAAATTCCTAAGTGAAGCCTACAGAGCGCTCCTGTAGTGCTTCTTTTGAGCACTATGAGAGTGCACCCCAGACTCAGGCTCTCTATGGAGTAATTGCTTTGGTAAGCAAATGTCAGGCATTCTGGTGAGATGACCAGCCCCACATCAGTTGTGACTGTCTCAATATGGCATGGATACCAGCTCAGTTGAGCACATCAGGTGTCTGGTGTTTTTTTCCTGCCATCTGATCTGCAGAAGCTCCTGAAGGCAGCTCAAGTGAAAGTGGTTGAGTCTCTTGGCATGATACTGGTGCACAATCCAAGTCTTCCATGTGTACAGCAGAGGGGCCAGGGCTATGCTCTATAGACTGACTGGTAGGCAGACTTACACCCCTTTCTCAGACTGGTGCTCGAAGTCTGCCAAAGGCTACAGGTGCTTTGGCAATTCTTGCACATGTTCTCAACACCAATATACACAGCTCGATAGTGCTGAGATAAGTGAACTTATCCACTGCTGACATGTTCTGGACCGAAATCTTGGGCGAGAACTGGAGCAGGTTTCCTGTGTTGATCGTAAGGCCGAAGTAGCCGTCAGAAGTTGGGAACAAGTCCAGGCTACATTGTATGTCCAGCTGAACCAGCAGATGGTGCAGTCAGGAATCTGCAAACAGGATATCACGATGTCCTTGCAACTCCAGGCAAAGGCCAAGGTTATGATCGAGCAGCTTACCATCCAAGTGATAACTGATTTCAAAACCAGGCTCAGCATCATGGAATGCATCACAGAGCATGGCAGAGGGGAAAAAAAAGAGGGCTGGCACTAGCACACAGCACTGTTCAACTCCATTAGTGACAGGGAACATGTCAGAAGACTCCCCATCATCCAGGACACATGCAAGCACACTGTAGTGGAACTGTTGAACCATTGTGACGAACTTTTCAGGGCACCTAAATTTCACCATAACCTTCCAAAGGCCCTCATGGCCGACTGTGTCAAAAGCCTTGGTCAGATCAACAACATGATGTAGAGGTCCACATTCAGTTCTTGGTGTTTCACCTGGAGCTGTCCAACTGTAAATACCATATCAGAGGTTCGCCAAGCTTTTCTGGAACCATACCGACTCTCCAGCGGCACATCCTGGTCGAGATGTCGCACTAAGTGGTTCGGAGGGATTCTGACGAAGATGTTGCCAGTGATGAGAGACAGCAGTGAGATTCCTATACAACTGCTGCAAAATTGCAGAGCTCCTTTCTGCATGTGCAGGTCGGCAATTGGAGGCATCTCTGTATTTTTGTGGGGCGGTTCCTTGCTCCCACACAGATGGATCAGGCATTGGCTTCCAGCCTTATAGATCTCGGCTGGGATGGCATTAGCTCCTGGAGCTTTGCTGCGAGACTGGAGTTTGATTGTCTTTGTCGTTTCTAACAACGTGGGAGGGTCATCGAGAGAGCAGTTGATGGCAACCTGCTGACCTCTCCTTCGCTGGATGGGTGAAAGCTGATTGAGGACGTGAATAAAGTGCTCTGCCCATCTTTCTAGAATTTGTTTTTTTTGTGTGAGGGGTGTTGACCCGCTGGTACCCGCGGTTTGGTGATGAACTGGGGTCTGGGGCCCACAGACAGATTTCAGAGCATCGTAGAATTCCAGTCTGAGATTTGTTTTTTTCATATTCGACGTGGGTGTCGCTGTCTAGGCCCAGCATTTATTGCCCATCCCTAATTGGCCTTGATCGTAAGGG
Source organism: Carcharodon carcharias (assembly GCF_017639515.1). Classification (NCBI taxonomy): domain Eukaryota; kingdom Metazoa; phylum Chordata; class Chondrichthyes; order Lamniformes; family Lamnidae; genus Carcharodon; species Carcharodon carcharias. The sequence continues at coordinate 8,206,550 of NC_054469.1, forward strand.
CAATTCAGATTTCCCTCAAGAGGGCATTTTAAGAGTCAACCACATTGAGTCACATGTAGACCAGACCAGGTGAGGATGGTAGATTCTCTTCCCTAAAGGACATTAGTGAACCAGACGGGTTTTTACAACAATCGGCGATGGTTTAATCGGGCTTTTAATTCCGGATTTTTATTGAATTCAAATTTCACCATCTGCTGTGGTGGGATTTGAACCTGTGTCCCCAGAGCATTACCTTGGGTCTCTGGAATACTAGTCCAGTATGCCACCGCCTCCCTACAATTACATGGTGTATATGACTCAAGTTTGCCTGCTTTCGAGACCTTGGAGTGCATGTTCACAGGTCCCTGGAGGCGGCAGGACAGGTGGATAAGGTGGTAAAGAAAGCAAAATGAAATGGTTTCCTTTATTGGGCAAGATATTGAAATCAAAAGCAAGGATGTAATGATGGAACTGTATGAAACACTGTAGGAAGCATCTGGAATTTTGTGTACAGTTCTGGTCACCACATTACAAGAAGGACATCATTTTCCTAGAGAGTGTGCGGAGGAGATTTACAAGAATGTTGCCAGGGCTGGAAAATTGCAGCTATGAGGAGAGATTGGATAGGCTGGGGTTGTTTTCTTTAGAACAGAGGAGGCTAAGGGGTGACCGAATTGAGGTGTACAAAATTATGGGGGACCTAGATAGGTTAGACAGGAAAGACCCATTTCCCCGAGCTAAAGGGTCAATTACCAGGGGGCAGAGATTTAAGGTGATTGGTAGGATTAGAGGGGACATGGGGAAAAACTTTTTCACCCAGAGGGTGGTGGGTGTCTGGAACTCATGGCCTAAATTGGTGGTTGAGGCTGAAACAACACTCATTTAGAAGGTACCTCGATCTGCATCTGAAGTGCTGTAACCTGCAGGGCTACGGACCAGGTGCTAGAAAGCGGGTTTAGAAATGAGCGGCTAGTTTCTTTTTCCTCTTTGTATGGCCGGCACAGACATGATGGGCTGAATGGCCTCTTTCTGCACCGTGGTTTTGCTTCTCTGTCTCCCAGTTTGCACTGGACAGTGCTGATGAAGTTTCAGTAGGCAACATGCTTGGAGAGTGTTGATGTAAACTTTGTACAGGTGATGTTTCTTCTCCAGTAGTTCCTGGATTACCATGTTATGTTCATCGAACCAGTCTTGATGCTTACAAGAGGTCAAGCCCAGGGTCTCCAGAGCAGTGGAGTGCACCACAACCCTCACCTTCAGTCATCCTTAATACAGCGAGTGTCCATTTTCACCTGACACAGATGACTCTCGAGTTTCTCGGAGAGATTCATTCATGACTGCCTGTTTGAGCCTCGAGGCACTGAGATGCTGCTGGACCTCAATACCCTGGGGGCATCTCAGGGGGGTAGATCTTGACTGTCCTCCTTGGAGAAAATGCTAAGAGGACACGAAATGGAGGTGTTCAAAACCATGAAGCAGCCAGATAGGGTAGAACAAAGAACAAAGAAAAGTACAGCACAGAAACAGGCCCTTCGGCCCTCCAAGCCTGCACCGATCACATTGCCCGTCAACTAAAACATTTTGCACTTCCGGGGTCTGTATCCCTCTATTCCCATCCTATTCATGTATTTGTCAAGCTGCCTCTTATACACCATTATTGTACCTTCTTTCACCACCTCCTCTGGCAGCGAGTTCCAGACACTCACTACCCTCTGCATAAAAAACTTGCCCCGCACATCTCCTCTATAGTTTTCTTCTCTCACCTTAAATCTATGTCCCCTAGTAATTGACTCTTCCACCCTGGGAAAAAGCTTCTGACTATCTACTCTGTCCATGCCACTCATAATTTTGTAAACTTCTATCAAGTCGCCCCTCAATCTCCGTCGCTCTAGTGAGAACAATCCGAGTTTCTCCAACCTCTCCTCATAGCTAATAACCTCCAGACCAGGCAGCATCCTGATAAACCTCCTCTGCACCCTCTCCAATGCCTCCATATCCTTCTGGTAATGTGGTGACCAGAATTGCACGCAATATTCCAAGTGTGGCCGAACCAAGGCTCTATACAGCTGCTACAACGGGTAGTCAGGGAGAAACCGTTCCCGCTCGTAAAAATATCAAGAACGAGAGAGCACGGATTTGAAGTGATTTGCAAAAGAAGCAAATGTGACAGAAGAAAAAAAACTTTTCACACGGCGAGGGGTTCGGGTCTGGAATGCACTGCCTGAGAGTGTGGTGGAAGCAGGTTCAGTCGAGGCATTCAAGAGGGCATTAGATGATTATTTGAATAGAAACAATGTGCAAGGGTACGGGGAAAAGGCAGGGCAATGGCACTAGGTCACAATGCTCATGCGGAGAGCTGGTGCAGACATGATGGGCCAAATGGCCTCCTTTAGTACAGTAACATTCTGAGACTCTGTTTAACTTTGAAATGAGAAGATGGTGGTCAGTCCGGCAGTCAGCGCCACATGTACATCCTGCCTGTCCGTCTGCCTGCTGATGACAGGCATTGGTGAGACTGTACCCGGAGCACTGCGTACAGTTTTGGTCACCTTATTTAAGGAGGGATATACTTGCGTTGGAGGCAGTTCAGAGAAGATTCACTCAAATTATTCCTGGGATTAGGGGCTTATCTTATGGATGAAAAGTTGAACATTTTGGGCCTTTACCTGTTGGAGTTTAGAAGAATGAGAGGTGACCTTATTGAACCATATAAGATACTGAGGGGGCTTGACAGGGTGGGTATTGGGAATACGTTTCCAATTGTGGGGAAATCTGGAACTAGGGCTAACCTAAATCAGCAAAATAAAGGGGTCTCACATTTAAGACGGAGGTGAGGAGGAATTTCTTCTTTCAGAGGGTCATCAGTCTGGAATTCTCTTCCCTGGAGAGCAGTGGAGGCTGGGCCACTGAGTTAGACAGGTTTTTGATAGACAAGGGAGTCAAGGGTTATGGGGGGGACAGGCAGGAAAGTGGAGTTAAGGCCACAATCAGGTCAGCCAGGATCTTATTGACTGGCAGAGCAAGCTCAATGGGCTGAATGGCCTACTCCTGTTCCTAATTCTTATGACCTTATGCATAGAACATGGATGTATCCAAGCTGTGCTGCAATTAGGCTGGTAGAAACCTACATTGGTGAGCACACACCTTCAGCAAGAGGAGACCATTCCTGTTATAGCTTTAACAGTGCTTTTTCCAACGAGCTCTTCTCACACCTAGTGAGCTGCACCAACACGAGAATGATTAACTTGTCTGACTTTGGTACAGCAACAATCAAGGAATGGAGGTCATCATATGAAGTCAAGGATAAATTCTCCGGGTTGGTCAGGGTTAAAGGCGTACACCCTGAGCGTCCGTCAGGGCGAAGGGCGTACACCCTGAGCGTCCGTCAGGGCGAAGGGCGTACACCCTGAGCGTCCGTCAGGGCGAAGGGCGTACACCCTGAGCGTCCGTCAGGGCGAAGGGCGTACACCCTGAGCGTCCGTCAGGGCGAAGGGCGTACACCCTGAGCGTCCGTCAGGGCGAAGGGCGTACACCCTGAGCGTCCGTCAGGGTTAAAGGCGTACACCCTGAGCGTCCGTCAGGGTTAAAGGCGTACACCCTGAGCGTCCGTCAGGGTTAAAGGCGTACACCCTGAGCGTCCGTCAGGGTTAAAGGCGTACACCCTGAGCGTCCGTCAGGGTTAAAGGCGTACACCCTGAGCGTCCGTCAGGGTTAAAGGCGTACACCCTGAGCGTCCGTCAGGGTTAAAGGCATACACCCTGACTGTCAGTCAGGGTTAAGGGTGTACTCACTGATGAGTGTTACCTGCCTGTTGTTGTGCAGGGGGAGTTTAAGCACCATCAGATGATCATTAACACCCTAGAGAAGACAAGTCAACTTACTGACGAGGTGTTTCATGACTGTAAAACGTACACCAGTTTCACACTGTTCCCCTATTCCCACAGCCACTCTACAACAATTTGTAACCTGCACAGATTTGTTTGAGCTGATCCCCCTCAGCTCGGAGAGTCTCACTGAGGGCAGTAACCTGGACGCTGTCGGTAAAAGGCTGGCAAGGGACAAGAGCAGCTCTTCACCCAGGTCTGTTGGCCGGTGGCATTGTCCGTGAGGATGAGCATGTTCCACACGCCAATGGTGACCAGTGTCACCTTTGCTTTAATTTTTTGAGATTGACTTACAACCGCATTGATGGGAATCGCTGCCAGGTATGACCTGCTGGACAGGGAGGTGAAGCTGCCGGGTATGACCTGCTGGACAGGGAGGTGAAGCTGCCGGGTATGGCCTGCTGGTCAGGGAGGTGAAGCTGCCGGGTATGACCTGCTGGTCAGGGAGGTGAAGCTGCCGGGTATGACCTGCTGGCCAGGGAGGTGAAGCTGCCGGGTATGACCTGCTGGTCAGGGAGGTGAAGCTGCCGGGTATGGTCTAGGGCCAGGGAGGTGAAGCTGCCGGGTATGACCTGCTGGTCAGGGAGGTGAAGCTGCCGGGTATGACCTGCTGGTCAGGGAGGTGAAGCTGCCGGGTATGACCTGCTGGTCAGGGAGGTGAAGCTGCCGGGTATGACCTGCTGGTCAGGGAGGTGAAGCTGCCGGGTATGACCTGCTGGTCAGGGAGGTGAAGCTGCCGGGTATGACCTGCTGGTCAGGGAGGTGAAGCTGCCGGGTATGACCTGCTGGTCAGGGAGGTGAAGCTGCCGGGTATGACCTGCTGGCCAGGGAGGTGAAGCTGCCGGGTATGACCTGCTGGTCAGGGAGGTGAAGCTGCCGGGTATGACCTGCTGGTCAGGGTGGTGAAGCTGCCGGGTATGACCTGCTGGTCAGGGAGGTGAAGCTGCCGGGTATGACCTGCTGGTCAGGGAGGTGAAGCTGCCGGGTATGACCTGCTGGTCAGGGAGGTGAAGCTGCCGGGTATGACCTGCTGGTCAGGGAGGTGAAGCTGCCGGGTATGACCTGCTGGTCAGGGAGGTGAAGCTGCCGGGTATGGTCTAGGGTCAGGGAGGTGAAGTAGACAATGTTTACAACAGTTTTTCCAGCACCTTCCTCACATTAGTGAGCAGCGTGGTCCTGAATAAGGGCTGCTCAGTCGCTCAGGGGGCTGCCGAGTTCCACTTCTTCTTCATCCCAGTGAAACATGACCCCGTGGTCTGAGCCACCTACGTGCAGGATTAAGGCTATAGCTCCCAATGAATCCATAGCTGCTGCTACACCACTCACTCATCACCAGAGGACTTGTGACAGGCAGACAATGGATGGTAAATGATGGAAAGATGATGAACATGACTTATAGGGAATTTTAAAAAAAATTCTTTTACAGAGTGTGGGCATTGTTGGCTAGGCCAGCATTTATTGCCCATTCCTATTGGATTAATTGGATTATAGTGCGGGAGAGCTGCAAATCACCAGCCTCACTCTCCAGTCCTGACCAATCTTGGTCCAGTGTCAAGACGGGTATAGAGGGCCTGAGATCGATCCGGATGCAGTGGGTGGCCAGAATGTGGCCTGTCTCTTGTTGAGATCGATGTGCCCCACGGTGCTGACCTGTCTTCAAGACCGTTGGACCTCAGGTTGGTCTCATCCACCCAGTCTGCCAGAATCAGTCTCCCATGTGAGGGTGGACAAATCCCCCAGTAGCTGAGGGTGGGAGACCTGATGGTGACTGAGCCACAGTTAAGAGCTGGGTGAAGGAGAGACCGATACAGGCTCAGCCACTCCAAAGAGCGCGGCAAGCCTGCCTGGGAGACGTGTTACCACAACCTTACACATTTCACAATGCTTAAAAGGCAACATTTGCGGGGCTCTGGGGGAAGAGCAGGGTTATGGGACTAACTGGATAGATCTGTCCAAAGAGCCGGCACAGACATGATGGGCTGAATGGCCTAGCCCTGTGCTGTGAGATTCTCCAATTTATAGTTACCCTTGAGATGGTGATGATGGGAAACTCTCTCATTAAACCACAGTGTGAGCCATTTGATACAGAGCGGATCGCTGTTAGCAGTCAGTGTTGGAGCAGGACTGGAGTTACATGTAGGCCCAGGGCTGGTAAGGGCTTCCCTACAAAAGAAGCATCAGTGAACCAGCTGGGGTTCTTTAAACTACAATCCAAGAAAACTTCACAATCACTTTTACCTACACCAGCATTTTAAATATTTCCCAATGTTTTATAAACCATTGTCATGGTGGCATTACCTTGTAAAGAATCCCCTCACCTTCCAGGAACTGTTCCAGGGCATGCTTGGTTTTGCAGACGATCAGAATGGGGCTGTGATTCCCATCGTTGTTCTGCCAGAGACTCTGATTATGTAGCAGCAGCTCCACCAATTTTAACCCAAGGAAACTCTTTCCTGTTGTAACAATGGCAAGCGGACCACAGGTTACACACGCACTGGCACACAAACACACACAAACACACACACCACTGCTCCAACGACTGACCCGACAGCCTCTCAGTGCAAGATACACTTGAGTTTGTGTCTAGATAAAGCAAAAGCTATCTAGAAGTCAGTTGTGGCCCACTAGGAAACACTCTCCCCTCAAAGCGAGTTCCCAGTCCAAATCTAGAGACTAGGAACACAATATCAAGACTGACGCACTAAGGGAATGCTCTCTCTTCATCTCTCTCTCTCTCATCTATCTTCCCGGGTCGATGTAGAAGTTGCCACAATCCTTTCAAAGCAGCAGCAGCAGCATCGGAGTTAACTCTGGTGTCCTAACTTGTTTTATTCATTCATGTGACGTGAGCATCGCTGGCTAGGCCAGCATTTGTTGCCCATCCCAGTTGCCCTTAACAGCTAAGTGGCTTGCTCGGCCATCTGAGAGGCATTGCTGGGGGTCTGGAGGCCAGACCAGGTAAGAGCAGCAGGTTTCCTTCCCTAAAGGATATTAGTGAACCAGGTGGGCTTTGAGAGATATTCCAGTAGTTTCATGATCATCAATACTGAGGTTAGATTTTTATTCCGGATTTATTAATTAATTGAATTTAAATTCTACCTGCTGCCTTGGTGAAATTTGAACCTGTGTTATGCTCATTAATCCAAACGTCTGGATTACCAGTCAAGTAGCATAATTCCTATGGTGCCACTCCTATATATATATATATATATATATATATATACATCTTTCAACCACCATCACAAACAGATTATCCAGTTATGTATCTCGTTGCTGCTTATGGGAGCTGGAGGTGCACGAATTGACTGCTATATGGCAACATATATCTGTGGATGATGGAAGATTAGGGCTGCACAGGCCTGTTCACTTGGTTCTATGCCTCCTGTTAGCTTCATGACATTCGCTCCCTCCTAAAACCCACTGGCTTTGAAGGCCCAAGCCTGATGCTACGCAATCAGTACTCCCCAATCAATACCTCCAATCCTACCTACCCAATCAATACTCCCCAATCAATACTCCCCAATCCTACACACCCAATCAATACCTCCAATCCTACAAACCCAATCAGTACTCCCCAATCAATACCTCCAATCCTACCCACTTAGTCCGTACTCCCCAATCAATACCTCCAATCCTACCCAACCAATCAGTACTCCCCAATCAATACCTCCAATCCTACCCACCCAATCAGTACTCCCCAATCAATACCTCCAATCCTAGCCACCCAATCAGTACTCCCCAATCAATACCTCCAATCCTAGCCACCCAATCGGTACTCCCCAATCAATACCTCCAATCCTACCCACCCATTCGGTACTCCCCAAACAATACCTCCAATCCTACCCACCCAATCAGTACTTCCCAATCAATTCCTCCCATCCTACCCACCCAATCAGTACTCACCAATCAATACCTCCAATCCTACCCACCCAATCAGTACTCCCCAATCAATACCTCCAATCCTACCCACCCAAACAGTACTCACCAATCAATACCTCCAATCCTACCCACCCAATCGGTACTCCCCAATCAATACCTCCAATCCTACCCACTTAGTCGGTATTCCCCAATCAATACCTCCAATCCTACCCATCCAAACAATATATCCTAATAGTCCCTGCCAATCAATACATCCCAATACTACCTGAATTCTCTGCCACTCTTTCCTACCTCGGTGGCTATTCTATCTTTTTAATAAAAAGAATTACTACTGAGAGCTGCTTCCCTTGGGCCTTGTCGACATCAGCAAGTGTCTAGTTCCCTCTCAGTTTGCTCCAAGCAGAAGTACATAACCTCTGGCCACCTACCTGTTCCAGGAGGGCCTTGGATTAATGCAAATTCCCGTTTGAGGGCCTTTTGAAGAGCCTTTAGCTGAGATCTGTCAAAATGCTTCAACCATCGCAGAGACCGGAAATCTTGCTTAAATGGATTGACTTTGTACTTGTTCTTCCCTGTGAGGTTGCCACCTTGCCCCATTGGGGTCCCACCTTGACCCATTGGCTTACACCTCAGCTGTCCGGGATCCATGCTCTTCCCAGCTGGGTTGCTGCCCCTCCCAGTGGAGCCAGCAGTGCCCAGCGCTGGGCCAGGTGTCTTCTCCGCTGGCTGGAGCGGCTGGTCTCTGATATCGATAAACCCTCCTGCAAGGCCAGAGCTTCCCTCTGCTACTGGATGATGCTCCTCTTCCATGTTCCCATCACCCTCAACTACGCGTTGAATCGATTCCTCTGCAGTCCTCACTTTCTCTTCCAATGGATTCACCTCCTCTGCTGCTTCCTCCATTCTCATTTCTGCTGAGCTAACACTATCCTCAGTCAGATCAAAGGAATCCTCTGTGAGGTGGCCCTGTTCCTCTGTCTGCTGTTCTGTAAGGGTCTGGTCTGGTCCTGGCTCCACTGGTGGGCAGATGTCCTTCTGCAAATCACTCTCCATCTAGAAATAAAGGCAAAAAAAGAGGTCCAGTTACTTTGGAACATCCCGATGATGTGAAAGGGAGTATGGAACCTAAGGAATAGGAGGTGGAGTAGACTACATGTCCTGCCGAGTCTGTTCCACCAATCAGTAAGATCATGGCCGATCTTGGGCTTCAACTCCACTTTCTAGTCCACTCCCCATCTCCGAGACACCAAAAGCCTGCCAATCTCAGCCTTGAATTTTCTCAATGATGGAGCATCCACAACCTTCTGGGGTAGAGAATTTCATAGGAACATCTGACTTAGGAACAAGAGTAGGCCATTCAGCCCTTCGAGCCTGCTCCACCATGCAATAAGATCATGGCTGATCTGGTTGTGGTCTCAATTCCACTTACCCCGTCTGCCTCCCATAACTTAACTCCCCTTGTCTATCAAAAACCTGCCTTGAATAAATTCAATGACTCAGCCTCCAAGGCTTTCTAGGGAAGAGAATTCCACAGACTATCAACCCTCTGAGGGAAAAAAATTCTCCTCAACTCAGTCTTAAACATCTTATTTTCAAAACGGTGTTCCTGGTTCTAGGTTCCCCCACAAGTGGAAACATCCTCCCAGTATCCCCCATGTTAAATACACTCAGGATGTTATTGTCAAGAAGGTATAATAATGTCTATAATGTTATTGGAAATTATTTTAAAAGAGTTTAGTGGTGCCTGTGTCTATGTGTATGTTTGTGTGTCTTAATTGGATTAAAGCCAACTGGTCTAGAGGCTTTGATGTATAGAAGAGAAGTAGGTTCGAAATGGTAATCAGGTAAACATAGGGAAATAGAAGGTCTGGTGTATAGGGGCAATTTACATTTAAATAGACTATTCAAAAGAGCGGGTAAAATGTTACACCTAACCAGGTGAAGCTCAAAAACAATGTGTTTATTTTTTTCAAAGGTTACTAGCAAGTGTGACATGAGAAAAACTTTTTCACACGACGAGTGGTTCGGGTCTGGAATGCACTGCCTGGAAGTGTGGTGGAGGTAGGTTCAACTGAGGCATTCCAAAGGGCATTAGAATGTGCAAGGGTATGGGGAAAAAGGCAGGGCAATAGCACTTGGTCATAATGCTCATTTGGAGAGCCAGTGCAGACATGATGGGCCAAATGGCCTCCTTCTGTGCTGTTAAGATTCTGTGATGAAAGGGTTTTATTATTAGAAAATTTGAATTTAAAAAAAACCTAGTGATGATGAGAATTTGCATTCAAAGAGGGAAATATGTATAAAGGAAGAGAAGGCTGTTGGTAAAGAGGGAGAGAGATTCTAAGATCTAAAGCCTCCAGCCTGTAAGCCTCAAGATGCGGTCTGCAAGGACCCAGAACTGAAAGAAACTCATTTTGAAGTGATTGTCCAGGGTGTGCTTTGCCAGGGGTATGTTTAAATCTATGAGATTTACTGTTGCCTTAATGGGGGTGTAACTGAGAGTCAGATTAATTATAGTAGTAATTTTGTAGACACACTTTTATACTCTTTCTTGTAATAATAAATGTTTAATTTAGTTTTCTAAAAAACCTCTTGAGACTTGATGGTCTTATTACTACTGAAGTCTATGGGCCAAGTGCAGGTAAATGGGATTAGGTAGGTAGGTAGGTCAGGTGTTTCTCACGTGTCGGTGCAGACTCGATGAGCTGAAGGGCCTCTTTTGCACTGTGTGATTCTGTGAATTCAAAGCCTGCATCCCGAAACATACAAATTGCAGAAATGGGTTATGACAACTGTTTCACGTTTCCCTCTGGGATTTGAACAACTCAGCCTTTACCATCAGCTCTGTCATAATATTATATGTTTCAATAAGATCACCTCTCATTCTTCTAAACTCCAATGGATACAGGGCCCAGCCTGTTCAACCTCTCCTCAAAGATAACCCCTTCATCCTAGGAGTCAGTCAAGCGAACCTTCTCTGAACTGCTTCTAACACAATTATAGCCTTTTTCAAACAAAGAGACCAAAACTGTACATAATATTCCAGATGTGGTCTCACCAAGGCCCTGTACAGCTGCAGTAAAACTTCCTTACAATAATTGCCGACATTCCATCTGCTGCAACTGCATGACTAACTTTTAGCAAGGTTCACTCCGAATGAAGCAATTTCTCCTCACCTCACTCCTAAACTGATATTTTATGAGGACAGAGTTGGAACTTTTTTTTAAAATTCACTCCTGGGCTGTGGGTACCATTGGCAAGGACAGCATTTATTGCCCATCCCCAAATGCCCTCTAGATACAACAGTTAAGAGTCAACTCTACATTGCTGTGGGTCCGGAGTCACACGGAGACCAGGATAAGGATGGTGGGTTTCCATCCACAAAGGACATTTAGTGAAGCAGACCGGTAGTTCCGTGGGCCGGGATTTTCCAGACCCATTGTGGACGGGACAGCAAATTTAGTGAACCAGCAAAATGTCCGTTGACTGCCAACGGGAATTCCCTATCTCGCCCATGGTCACTGTTAGTAACTGCATTCAAGACAGTGGTCGATAGATTTTTAGATAGCCAGGGAATTAAGGGGATAGGAGGAGGTGGCAGAGGTGTGGAGCTGAGCTTGGCGAACAGCCATGATCTTATTAAGTGACAGAGCCGGCTCCAAGGGCTGAGTGGCCTCTTCTCGCCCCCTATTTCTTATGTTTTTATGTCCTTACTCGATGGAATACGAATCTTACCCCAGCTTCACCCACATCTTTAATGTTTCTGAGCAAGGGCAGCAGATCCAGGCTGATGTTCTGCTGCTGAAGATAGGCAGGTGGATGGACTGAGGATTTACACTTCACAATGTATCGCTGGAAAGGGACTCGCTTCACGTCTATCTCTTGGAGCCCCCGGAGGACGTATCGATAGGCTTCGAAGAAAGCCGGCGACTCCACCATGATGAAGCGGTGCCTGTAGATATGCTTGGACAGTTCCGCGTGACTGGTGGAGAACTGGAGTGAGACCAGCCCTGGGGACAGCCACTTTGCTACTGAGGCGAAGAATATCTCCTCACAATCCATTGCCAGGAGGCAAACCAGGGACCCTTTCCCCAATCTCCGGGAACCCCAGGAGGCTCCGCGGCGAAACTTGTCCACGTCGAACTGCGCCTTGTACGTGACTCCTTCCCACTGGCAAACCGGGTGCAGAACCTGGACGTTCTTATACATCTTCAGCTCGCTGATCTGACCAGCTGCCTCCACAAAATGGCTCCTCGGTGCAAGGCAGGCTGTAACGCCTTCTCTCAGCGACTTCACTAAGTCTTCACGTAGGAGCCGGAAGTGGGTGTCCAAGTAGGCATAACTGCTCTCGTAAGGTCCCGTGACTTTATTGGGGAGCACCGGGGGGTTCACTGGGCCAACCATGTCCTCGGACCTGGGAAAGATGGAAAGGTGGTGGAAGTCTTTGGGCGGTTCCTGGGTGAATATCCCCCACCTCAGCCCACTCTGCTCTCTCGGGAACGCCTCATTGACAGCACACACGAGGTCAAGCAGCTGTTTCTTCACAGGCCAAGAAAACCGAGAACCCAAGCTCTGAAGTCTCTGCAGCCGGGCACTGAGCAAGTCCACAGGAATGGAGATGTGGGTTTGAATGTTCTCAGGAAACACCAGCACCAGGTGGCGAAGAAACCCAATGAGATTGTCCAGGGCGCCTTTGTCAATCTGGCTGTCACAGTCATGGAAGACGGCTATGGAATGAAGCAAGCTCCTCAGCAGGAACACAGAGCAGATCACTAACTGAAGAATGCGTCGAGTCTCTTCTTTGCTGGTGGCCATTTCTGCTGCTATCTTTAGGCCCCTAATCACACAGTGGACTTCAGTGCTCCCCAGCTCCATCCTATTGAGTATTTCTGCCAATTCATCTCGATGTTTCAGGAGGAACGGTAAAACGGTGTTCTGCCGATCACTGTTTTCCAGATTACCAAGGAATGACCACAGGTCCAGTGGGAAGTTGGGGCCTTGCCTGTGGTATCCACCTCTGCCTGGCGCTGGATTTCCTCTGGGAGATTCCCTGGGGATTTTATTTGGGCGGTGCCCAAAGCCATTGTAATAACCATCTGGTCTTCTTCGCTTCCTGTCCATGTTTGGAAGTGGGGAGGGATTTCCAACCTGCAAGGGCAAACAGACTAGGCTTTAGCTCAATTATATATTTTGGTGTCATTTATTTGTAAATTGGTCCCTCTTTTACAATTCACTCGGCTTTTTTTTTTGGAGGGAGCCTCTGGCCATCTCTGGGTCAGAAGGTAAAGGTTCACAAAGCCCAGCTCGGACAGTCCTGGGTAAGTGGGTCTCCATCCAGCTCTCAATTCTGAGTTGCTGTCCAGTGAGAGTCTCCCATCTGCTGGATCCAAGTGACCCCATTCTGCACCCCCCACCCCTTTATCGGAGAATCAAACAGAGCAATAATTGCCCACTTAAGGGCCTCGACAGACCCACTGGCAGGCAGGCTGCTCAACACCACCCCCGCCACTAGTAAAACTGCGGTGGGCGCAGGAGTGGGCAAGTGGGCAGCATGCCACCCCTACCCCCCCCACCACCCCCCCCCCCCCCCCCCCCCCCCACCGCACCCCACCCCAACCCTCCATCCCCAACAAACTCTTTCAAACATGCAGGCGGGGAGCATAAATCCAGCCCATCAAATCTTGCACAGGAGGTGGCCATTCAGCCCAATATGCTTGTGCTGGCTCTTTGAAAGAGCTATCCAATTTATTTCACTCACCCTCCCCAAGCGCTTTCCCCATTGCTCTGCACATGTCTCCTTTTTAAATACTTATCCAATTGCCTTTTGAAAGTAATTAAAGAATTCTCTGCCACCCTATCAGGCGGTGCATTCCAGACCACAACCACCCTATCAGGTGGTGCATTCCAGACCACAACCAGCCTATCAGGCGGTGCATTCCAGACCACAACCAGCCTACCAGGAGGTGCATTCCAGACCACAACCAGCCTACCAGGAGGTGCATTCCAGACCACAACCACCCTATCAGGGGGTGCATTCCAGACCACAACCACCCTATCAGGGGGTGCATTCCAGACCACAACCACCATATCAGGCGGTGCATTCCAGACCACAACCACCCTATCAGGCGGTGCATTCCAGACAACCACCCTATCAGGGGGTGCATTCCAGACCACAACCACCCTATCAGGGGGTGCATTCCAGACCACAACCACCCTATCAGGGGGTGCATTCCAGACCACAACCACCCTATCAGGAGGTGCATTCCAGACCACAACCACCCTATCAGGGGGTGCATTCCAGACCACAACCACCATATCAGGGGGTGCATTCCAGACCACAACCACCCTATCAGGCGGTGCATTCCAGACCACAACCACCCTATCAGGCGGTGCATTCCAGACCACAACCACCCTATCAGGCGGTGCATTCCAGACCACAACCACCCTATCAGGCGGTGCATTCCAAACCACAACCACCCTATCAGGCGGTGCATTCCAAACCACAACCACCCTATCAGGCGGTGCATTCCAAACCACAACCACCCTATCAGGCGGTGCATTCCAAACCACAACCACCCTATCAGGCGGTGCATTCCAAACCACAACCACCCTATCAGGCGGTGCATTCCAGACCACAACCACCCTATCAGGCGGTGCATTCCAGACCACAACCACCCTATCAGGCGGTGCATTCCAGACCACAACCACCCTATCAGGCGGTGCATTCCAGACCACAACCACCCTATCAGGCGGTGCATTCCAGACCACAACCACCCTATCAGGCGGTGCATTCCAGACCACAACCACCCTATCAGGCGGTGCATTCCAGACCACAACCCCTCTATCAGGCGGTGCATTCCAGACCACAACCACCCGATCAGGCGGTGCATTCCAGACCACAACCACCCGATCAGGCGGTGCATTCCAGACCACAACCACCCGATCAGGCGGTGCATTCCAGACCACAACCACCCGATCAGGCGGTGCATTCCAGACCACAACCACCCGATCAGGCGGTGCATTCCAGACCACAACCACCCGATCAGGCGGTGCATTCCAGACCACAACCACCCGATCAGGCGGTGCATTCCAGACCACAACCACCCGATCAGGCGGTGCATTCCAGACCACAACCACCCGATCAGGCGGTGCATTCCAGACCACAACCACCCTATCAGGCGGTGCATTCCAGACCACAACCACCCTATCAGGCGGTGCATTCCAGACCACAACCACCCTATCAGGCGGTGCATTCCAGACCACAACCACCCTATCAGGCGGTGCATTCCAGACCACAACCACCCTATCAGGCGGTGCATTCCAGACCACAACCACCCTATCAGGTGGTGCATTCCAGACCACAACCACCCTATCAGGTGGTGCATTCCAGACCACAACCACCCTATCAGGTGGTGCATTCCAGACCACAACCACCCTATCAGGTGGTGCATTCCAGACCACAACCACCCTATCAGGGGTGCATTCCAGACCACAACCACCCTATCAGGGGGTGAATTCCAGATCACAACCACCCTATCAGGGGGTGAATTCCAGATCACAACAACTCACAGAGTAAAAAAAATCATTATAATTGGTGTGTAAAAATATTTTTTTTTCTCCTTTGTTTTTTTTCTTACAAATCTGTGTCCTCTTGTTACTGACCCTGCTGTCAACAGAAACAGCACCTCATCTTCCGACCAGGCTCTTTACAGCCTTCCAGACTGAATATTGAGTTCAACAATTTTAGATCATGATCTCCCTCCTCCATCCCCACCCCCCTTTCCATTTCTTCCCCCTCCTTTTTGTTTTTTCCAATAATTTATATAGATTTTTCTTTTCCCACCTATTTCCATTATTTTTAAATGTATTCCACCCATTGTTTATTTCTACCTTTTAGTATTCCCCCAGCCCCACTAGCGCTATCTGTACCTTATCTGTCCTGTCTTCTACTCTTAATTAGCACATTCCTTTAGATAATATCACCACCTTCAACACCTCTTTGTCCTTTTGTCTGTGACAGCTTTTGGTTATCTCCACCTATCACTGGCTGCTTGTCCCAACAACACCCCACCCCACTTAAACCAGCTTATATTTCACCCCTTTCCTATTTTTACTTAGTTCTGTTGAAGGGTCATGAGGACTCAAAACGTCAACTGTGTCCCTCTCCGCCGATGCTGCCAGACCTGCTGAGTTTTTCCAGGTATTTTTGTTTCTGTTTTTGCTTTGGACATCCAGAATACCGATTGCCACAAACCCCTCCCCACATCTGTACCATCCTTCTCACTGCAACAATCTCATACCCTGTCTTCACCAATAGTCCACTAACATATGAAGGGGAGCCTGGTGATCATATCATCAGGTTTCACTCTAATCAGAAAGTTCCAAAGAATTTGGGGGCACGTTCAGAGGCAGGGGCTCTATAAGCTTGCTAGCTTACACTTCCACAGCAGTTCACAGCAACCTGATGCTCGAATCAAAATCTTTTAAATCTTGGATAGACGCATTTCATCTCGTGGCTTAACTGCCTCTACCAATTGTTGACTAACACCAAGTTTAGTTTTAGGCCCAGTCTCATGGTTCCATGAATTGCTGGGAAACAACACTGGGCCAATTTCTGAAAATTGTCCATTTCACACAGGCTTTTTGCCGTATCTTCTCTGGACTTTTGAACGTTGGCTTCTGTAATATTGAACGTGAGCTTGCTGAAGGACTGGCTACACAGTTTCTCATTATTTACTCTATCAAATCCCCTCATGATTTTGAACACCTCGATTAAACTTTCTGCTCCAAATCCTCATCGCTTATGCAGCTTCCTCCCTTTACACCTGAAACTCTCTGCATCTCACTGCTAGTCCAGCCGAAACTCTCGTCCTGAGGATTGAAGCTCGCTGTAAGAATATTGACTACAAGCTGTTGAATGTGGCAATGCCATCAATACAGCTCCACTCCTGCCCCGGAACTTGCATTCCAACCAGGTTTGGCAAGTCTTTTGTCACCAGATGTTCCCGGCTGTCACACTTCCTGACCAGGTTTCACGTGATGGTGCTCATTCCAACCTCGCCTGTGAATCACAGAATTGTTACACCGCAGGAGGCCACTCGGCCCATCGTGTCTGCACCAGCTCTCCGAATGAGCGATTCACTTAGTACCACTAACCCCTGCCCCCCCCCATCTCCCGGTAACCCTGCACGTTCCTCCTTTTCAGATAACAGTCCAATTTCCTCTCGAATGCTACCACACTCCTCAGGCAGTGCATTCCAGGCCTTAACATTCAATTATCTTGCAACTGTGCCACTTCCAAGAACAAGGACACACTTAAGGCATCGCTGTGGCAAACTGGGTTTCAATATTCCGGCAATGGCTCAAAATTCTGTGAGCTGCACCCTGCTTCTGTGAGCATCACCATAAGGTACCCGACCAATAGGCATCCGGCCAGGACCGCTCCTTATTCCTCTCCATAAGAGGTTACGGTTATTACCAGAGGAACATTAAAAAAAAGATGAAAGTAATACATGTTGACAAGAATTTTTCCCCTCCCCAGGTCTAAGCCAGACTTGTACCGCTAAAGGGGAGTGTTAAGAGAAAGAAGGTTGTGGGGTCAATTTCCACTACCATGACCTGTCTAGATTAGGGTGTCAAAGTCCTGAAGATGGGGTCAGGACCTCACTGCCCTGTTAACACCGGCAATGGCGCAGGCACCAAGAGGCTTATCGAGGGGTGTCCAAACAGATTGTTTCAGGTGACAGGGGCTTTAATGTAGAATTCAGGGCTTTACCACAACAACTTGCATTTATATAGCAGCTTTCACAGAGCAAAACGCACCAAGGTGCTCATCACAAGCATTACCAAACAAAATTGGACACATAAGGACATACCCTGTAACCATTTCTAGACCCAGAAACTCGAGTTAGCTGGAACCTTTTGAGCAGGCCCAACCAATTCACTCACACTGCTCTGCAACAACGCATTAAATAATGCATGTGATCACATTTATAGTTATTCTTATGGTCCTGCGTTGTACTGAAAGTACAAGGTTATGGACCAAGAGCAGGAGGGCTTAGGCTGGATGGTTGCTTGCCAACTGCAAGGGCAAACTGCCTTTGGCTGTTTCATTGGGAAGATTGCAGGAGAGAGAGGGGGTGGGGCGGGGGCGAGAGAGCGGGGGAGGGGAGAGCGCGCGGGGGAGGGGAGAGCGCGCGGGGGAGGGGAGAGCGCGCGGGGGAGGGGAGAGCGCGCGGGGGAGGGGAGAGCGCGCGGGGGAGGGGAGAGCGCGCGGGGGAGGGGAGAGCGCGCGGGGGAGGGGAGAGCGCGCGGGGGAGGGGAGAGCGCGCGGGGGAGGGGAGAGCGCGCGGGGGAGGGGAGAGCGCGCGGGGGAGGGGAGAGCGCGCGGGGGAGGGGAGAGCGCGCGGGGGAGGGGAGAGCGCGCGGGGGAGGGGAGAGCGCGCGGGGGAGGGGAGAGCGCGCGGGGGAGGGGAGAGCGCGCGGGGGAGGGGAGAGCGCGCGGGGGAGGGGAGAGCGCGCGGGGGAGGGGAGAGCGAGCGGGGGAGGGGAGAGCGAGCGGGGGAGGGGAGAGCGAGCGGGGGAGGGGAGAGAGAAAGAGAGCGGGGAGGGGAGAGAGAAAGAGAGCGGGGAGGAGAGAGAGAGAGCGGGGAGGAGAGAGAGAGAGCGGGAAGGAGAGAGAGAGAGCGGGGAGGAGGAGAGAGAGCGGGGAGGAGAGAGAGAGAGAGAGCGGGGAGGAAAGAGAGAGAGAGAGCGGGGAGGAAAGAGAGAGAGAGAGCGGGGAGGAAAGAGAGAGAGAGAGCGGGGAGGAAAGAGAGAGAGAGAGCGGGGAGGAAAGAGAGAGAGAGAGCGGGGAGGAAAGAGAGAGAGAGAGCGGGGAGGAAAGAGAGAGAGAGAGCGGGGAGGAAAGAGAGAGAGAGAGCGGGGAGGAAAGAGAGAGAGAGCGGGGAGGAGAGAGAGAGAGAGCGGGGAGCAGAGAGAGAGAGAGAGCGGGGAGCAGAGAGAGAGAGAGAGCGGGGAGCAGTGAGAGAGAGAGCGGGGAGCAGAGAGAGAGAGCGGGGAGCAGAGAGAGAGAGAGAGCGGGGAGGAGAGAGAGAGAGAGCGGGGAGGAGAGAGAGAGAGAGCGGGGAGGAGAGAGAGAGAGAGAGAGAGTGGGGAGGAGAGAGAGAGAGAGCGGGGAGGAGAGAGAGAGGAGGAGAGAGAGAGCGGGGAGGAGAGAGAGAGAGCGAGGAGGAGAGAGAGAGAGAGCGGGGAGGAGAGAGAGAGAGAGCGGGGAGGAGAGAGAGAGAGAGCGGGGAGGAGAGAGAGAGAGAGCGGGGAGGAGAGAGAGAGAGAGCGGGGAGGAGAGAGAGAGAGAGCGGGGAGGAGAGAGAGAGAGAGCGGGGAGGAGAGAGAGAGAGCGGGGAGGAGAGAGAGAGAGAGCGGGGAGGAGAGAGAGAGAGAGCGGGGAGGAGAGAGAGAGAGAGCGGGGAGGAGAGAGAGAGAGAGCGGGGAGGAGAGAGAGAGAGAGCGGGGAGGAGAGAGAGAGAGAGCGGGGAGGAGAGAGAGAGAGAGCGGGGAGGAGAGAGAGAGAGAGCGGGGAGGAGAGAGAGAGAGAGCGGGGAGGAGAGAGAGAGAGAGCGGGGAGGAGAGAGAGAGAGAGCGGGGAGGAGAGAGAGAGAGAGCGGGGAGGAGAGAGAGAGAGAGCGGGGAGGAGAGAGAGAGAGAGCGGGGAGGAGAGAGAGAGAGAGCGGGGAGGAGAGAGAGAGAGAGCGGGGAGGAGAGAGAGAGAGAGCGGGGAGGAGAGAGAGAGAGAGCGGGGAGGAGAGAGAGAGAGAGCGGGGAGGAGAGAGAGAGAGAGCGGGGAGGAGAGAGAGAGAGAGCGGGGAGGAGAGAGAGAGAGAGCGGGGAGGAGAGAGAGAGAGAGCGGGGAGGAGAGAGAGAGAGAGAGCGGGGAGGAGAGAGAGAGAGAGCGGGGAGGAGAGAGAGAGAGAGCGGGGAGGAGAGAGAGAGAAAGCGGGGAGGAGAGAGAGAGAGAGCGGGGAGGAGAGAGAGAGAGAGCGGGGAGGAGAGAGAGAGAGAGAGAGCGGAGAGGAGAGAGAGAGAGCGGGGAGGAGAGAGAGAGAGCGCGGAGGAGAGAGAGAGAGCGGGGAGGAGAGAGAGAGAGCGGGGAGGAGAGAGAGAGAGAGAGAGCGGGGAGGAGAGAGAGAGCGGGGAGGAGAGAGAGAGCGGGGAGGAGAGAGAGAGAGAGAGAGCGGGGAGGAGAGAGAGAGAGAGAGAGCGGAGAGGAGAGAGAGAGAGCGGGGAGGAGAGAGAGAGAGAGCGCGGAGGAGAGAGAGAGAGAGCGGGGAGGAGAGAGAGAGAGCGGGGGGAGAGAGAGGAGAGCGGGAGGAGAGAGAGAGCGGAGGAGGAGAGAGAGAGAGCGGGGAGGAGAGAGAGAGAGAGCGCGGAGGAGAGAGAGAGAGCGGGGAGGAGAGAGAGAGAGAGCGGGGAGGAGAGAGAGAGAGAGCGGGGAGGAGAGAGAGAGAGAGAGCGGGGAGGAGAGAGAGAGAGAGAGAGAGCGGGGAGGAGAGAGAGAGAGAGCGGGGAGGAGAGAGAGAGAGAGCGGGGAGGAGAGAGAGAGAGAGAGCGGGGAGGAGAGAGAGAGAGAGCGGGGAGGAGAGAGAGAGAGAGCGGGGAGGAGAGAGAGAGAGAGCGGGGAGGAGAGAGAGAGAGAGCGGGGAGGAGAGAGAGAGAGAGCGGGGAGGAGAGAGAGAGAGCGGGGAGGAGAGAGAGAGAGAGCGGGGAGGAGAGAGAGAGCGGGGAGGAGGGAGAGAGAGCGTGGGGGGGAAAGAGAGAGAACGGGCGGGAGAGAGAGAGAGAGAGAGAATGGGTGAAGGAGGAAGATCCAATTAGCTCGGATTAAAATCAAATATCAAAGTGTTACACTCAGGCTTTGCCAATCTTTCTGGGAAAGGAAATCCTTCTCAGGTGCTATTTACATCTTCAATGTTTAGCAAATAATCACTGTCATTACGTTTTAAGGAGTGCCTTAAAGGACAAATGAGAGAGGGTGAGGCAGAGTTTGTTAGGGAGGCAATTCCAGAGCTTAGGGCCTAGCAGGCAGCTGAAGGCACAGGCAGCCAAAAGCAGAGCGATTAAAACTGGGGATGCTCGAGAGGCCAGAAGGAGATGAGTCCAGATACCCTCTCGGGAGGTTGTGGGACTGAAGGAGATTCCAGAGATGGGGAGAGGCAGGGCCACGGAGGGATATCAGAAAAAAGGAAAGGCATTTTAAAATTAGGGCCTTGTTAGAGAGGGAGCTAATGCAGGACACGTTTTACTGCTGTAGCTGTTCGACAGAAGGGAGCTGTTTTTTTTTGCAGATTATTTGTAATTGTATCTACAAAGATTCAGCTGAGATTTTAGTAAACAGTGCAGTTGCTATCGTGACAAAGGCTGACACGGGCCCAGCCAGAGTTGGCAACCCGCTGACCAGAGTGCACTCAACCCCGGAAACATGCTCCAAACCCGCTTCCTCCAAACACCCACAGAGCAAGGTGTGTCCAGCCTTCTGCCCTCTGCGTTCTCACTATCCAGAGGAGGCTCAACATTGTTAAAAGATTCGTCACCCCTGCTCCCTCCCTCCCAGCCTGCCTCGCACACCACTGAACAAAACCTCAGCACATCACACCAAGAGGAACTGGGACCTGCCTTTGCCAGCCTCCCGGCCGCCTCAACCCCCCTCAAGTAGCAGCGTTTTTACCGATTCCTAACCGGCTGAGGCCCACCAAACCTCAGACCTCCCCGGGGAGCGAATTCAATCGTGTGAGCCACTGTGAAAATGTTCTGACCACATTCTCTCTAACACCGGCTCAAAGCAGAAATGTCTGCGTCAACCAAGTATCTTACATTTCCACTGAACACAGCACCAAAGACATCTCTGGAGTTTGCCCTTCAAGCCTTTGCACCCCCTTCCAGAGTATCTCACAACCCTCAGCCCCTGTTCCTCTCTCCCTCTGGTTTTCCTGACCACTTGCCTCCTCTCCTGCTCTCCTCTTCATCCCCTCCCTCCAATTCTCCTCTCTCAGTGAACTTGACTGGCAATAAACTGCACTTGGCTCAATTTTGAGCAGAACAGGCCTGTTCACTCGGTTTCTCTCTCCACAGATGCTGTCAGACCTGCTGAGTTTTTCCAGCATTTTCTGTTTTTAATTTCAGATTTCCAGCATCTGCAGTGTTTTGCTTTGATCGGAGGTCTAACCAAGGGTTTTGCATGTCTTCCACGCTTTTCAATTGTATCGCAGAGGGTTTTGGTTTACGTTTTTTTTTTGATGGCCTTCTTTGCTACCCGGTGATTGGTGTATTTGTACTCCGAGATCCCGCTGGCTCCTCTATCCCACCTACACTTGTGCCTTTCTAAGCAATAAATGATGTTGGGTTGTGACGCTATGGGAGATTGACTGGTATAATCAGAACCACGGAGGCAGAAATTCGGACTGAGAGGGCGAGCGGGCGCCACGTAAAATGACGCGCGATGACATCAGCCGAGCATCCCGCGCACTCACGTGAGATTTCGGTCAGCAGGCACGCTCAGGAGTCAGCGCGCCCGCCGACAATGAACAGGCCGATTGAGGGCATTAAAGTAATAACTGACTTAAATTTACACCTTACGGTTGGCAGGGCGGGCAAAAAGGCTTTTTAGGAAACCCTCGTCCACGGGCGGGATGAGGCTTCCAACAGAAAATAAACATAAAATTAAAACGTTTAAATTTCATTCATAGCACGTCCCTGCTGACGTGACAGGGTCACATGAGGGGACATGTTTTTTTTTAAACAGCAGTAAATTTTTCAATCTCTGCGTGTTTTGAAATCTTCCATTTCCTGCAGGCAGCTCTGAGCCTCAGGGAGCTGCCGCCCCACGCACCTCACGCGTCCCTTCGAATGGCCGCCTTGCTCCCAGCGCCCTCCCTCCCTCCCTCCCCCCCCCACATCCCGGCAGCGCTGAGCGCGCCATTCACGCCGCCTGGCCGTTCATCGGCCAGGAGCGTGAAATTGGCGTGAGGGACCAATCGCAGGGTTCACGACCGCTCCCCTCGGTCACCCACCCGCCTGCCAAGGTCAAAATGCTGGCCAGAGAATTGTACACCACAGAAGGAGGAGGCCATTCAGCCCATCTGGTTCTTTGAAAGAGCTATCCCTCTCCCCTGCACTTTCCCCACAGCCCTGTTTTATATATATATATATATATATATATATAATTAATTTTGTTTTCCAGTATTTATCCAATTCTCTTCTGAAGGTCACTATTCCTCCGCCCTCCTCTGGGCCAGCACATTCCAGCTCACCAATCCAACTCACTGTGCGTGTACTGACTCTCCCAGCCCACCGGGAAGAGTTTGGTTTCGCTTTGAGCTGCTTGGACCAGGCGCACTCCGGAACCTTGGGGAGTCAGCAGCCAGCAAGCGGGGCAGAGGGAGCAACCCCTCGGGGCAGATCCCGAATCAGAGAGCTGTGTGGGGAGAGGGAGAAGGCGGGGGGGGGGGGGGGGGTGGTGGGAGAGGGAGGGGGGAACTGAGAATGGAGAAATTAAGTCAGAGGGTAGAGCAGGGAAAAAAACTTGCTCCAGCGCCTTCACAATTTAAATCCAGATCACAGCATCTGACAGCCAATGACCCACTTTTGAAATAGAGTCATTGTGGCAGAAAGGGAGGAAAGCGCACAAGAAAAGAGAGAGCAAGACGTGAGTGACTCCGGCATACCTACGTACTTAATGCACCCACGATGTGTTGAAACCAACAGCAACTCTCAGTTTACCAATCAGCTTAAATACTTCCTACTTCCTGACAGGCTGGGTCCTAGAGCCTGCCACCCCCACATGTGAGCATCTATTATGCAAGACTTCAGATGAGGGACGCGGATCTTCATCTATACTGAACTGTCTCTTCTCTCCCGACAGCCACCCACCTCTCTTGCTGTTTCCCCATTTCTGTCAGGAAGCTTTTATATGGCCTTGGCCTTGGGGGCAGGAGCATGGACAAACAGACATTACACATTTAAAACAATTAGCAAAAGAGTCAGAGGCAGATGATTTTTTTTTAATTTAGAAAGCGAGTCCCTGTGATCTGGAACACGTGAGGAGGAGGAGGAGGAGGTGGAGGTGGAGGGGGGGGGGGGGGGGGGGGGGGGGGGGTGAGTGGTGATGGGTTGGGGTGAAGGCAAATTCAAGAATTAATGCCTTTCAAAAGGAAATTGGATAAATACTGGAAAGGGAGGAATTTGCAACACCAAGTGGCTGAGTAGAAAGAACAAGACAGTGGGGTTTATTGGAGACCTCTTTCAAAAAGCTAGCAGAAGGACAATAGACTGAATGGCCTCCTGTGCTGTAAGATTTTATATTCCCACAACTGTAATCAAATGTAGAGGGAGCTTTACTCTGTATCTAACCCCATGCTGTACCTGTCCTGGGAGTGTTTGATGGGGACAGTGTAGAGGGAGCTTTACTCTGTATCTAACCCCGTGCTGTACCTATCCTGGGAGTGTTTGATGGGAACAGTGTAGAGGGAGCTTTACTCTGTATCTAACCGCATGCTGTACCTGTCCTGGGAGTGTTTGATGGGGACAGTGTAGAGGGACCTTTACACTGTATCTAACCCTGTGCTGTACCTGGTTTGGTAGTGTTTGATGGGGACAGTGTAGAGGAGTTTTACTCTGTATCTAACCCCGTGCTGTACCTGTCCTGGGAGTGTTTGATGGGGACAGTGTAGAGGGAGCTTTACACTGTATCTAATCCCGTGCTGTACCTGTCCTGGGAGTGTTTGATGGGGATGGAGTAGAGGGAGATTTACTCTGTATCTAACCCCGTGCTGTATCTGTCCTGGGAGTGTTTGATGGGGACAGTGTAGAGGGAGCTTTACTCTTTATCTAACCCTGTGCTGACTGCAAGGGCGAACTGCCTTTGGCTGTTTCATTGGGAAGATTGCAGGTGAGAGAGGGGGTGGGGCAGGGGTGAGAGAGGGATAGAGACAGAGAGTGGGGGGGAGAGAGAGCGTGGGGAGAGCGAGGGGGAGAGAGAGAGCGGAGAGGAGAGAGAGAGAGAGAGCAGGGAGGAGAGAGAGAGAGAGAACGGGGAGGAGAGAGAGAGCGCGGCGAGGAGAGAGAGAGAGCGGAGAGGAGAGAGAGAGAGCAGAGCGGAGAGAGAGAGAGTGGAGAGGAGAGAGAGAGCGGAGAGGACAGAGAGAGAGAGAGAGAGAGAGTGGGGAGGACAGAGAGAGAGAGCGGGAAGGAGGGAGAGAGAGAAAGAGAGCGGAGAGGAGAGAGAGAGAGAGCGGAGAGGGGAGAGGAAAGAGAGAGAGAGCGGAGAGGAGAGAGAGAGAGCGGAGAGGAGAGAGAGAGCGGAGAGGAGAGAGAGCAGAGAGGAGAGAGAGAGAGAGCGGGGAGGAGAGAGAGCGGAGAGGAGAGAGAGAGAGAGAGCGAGAGCCGAGAGGAGAGAGAGAAGAGAGAGAAAGAGCGGGGAGGAGAGAGAGAGAGCGGGGAGGACAGTGAGAGAGAGAGCAGGGAGGAGAGAGAGAGAGGAGAGGAGAGAGAGCAGGGAGGAGACAGAAAGCGTGGAGGAGAGAGAGAGAGAGAGAGAGCGGGGAGGAGAGAGAGAGAGATATATGGCCTTGGCCTTGGGGGCATGAGGATTGGCAAACAGACATTACAGATTTAAAACAATTAGCAAAAGATGCAGAGAGATTTTTTTTTAAATTTAGAAAGCGAGTCCTTGTGATCTGGAACACGTGAGGATGTGGGGGTGTGGGGTGAGTGGTGATGGGTTGAGGTGAAGGCAAATTCAAGAATTAATGCCTTTCAAAAGGAAATTGGATAAATACTGGAAAGGGAGGAATTTGCAACACCAAGTGGCTGAGTAGAAAGAACAGGACAGTAGGGTTTATTGGAGACCTCTTTCAAAAAGCTAGCAGAAGGACAATGGACTGAATAGCCTCCTGTGCTGTAAGATTTTATATTCCCACAACTGTAATCAAATATGCTTTTCAGAACCATCTCAACATGTTTGATGGGGACAGTGTAGAGGGAGCTTTACTCTGTATCTAACCCCGTGCTGTACCTGTCCTGGGAGTGTTTGATGGGGACAGTGTAGAGGAGTTTTACTCTGTACCTAACCCCGTGCTGTACCCGTCCTGGGAGTGTTTGATGGGGATAGTGTAGAGGGAGCTTTATTCTGTAGCTAACCCTGTGCTGTACCTGTCCTGGGAGTGTTTGATGGGGACAGTGTAGAGGGAGCTTTACTCTGTATCTAACCCCGTGCTGTACCTGTCCTGGGAGTGTTTGATGGGGACAATGTAGAGGGAGTTTTATTCTGTATCTAACCCCGTGCTGTACCTGTCCTGGGAGTGTTTGATGGGGACAGTGTAGAGGGAGTTTTATTCTGTATCTAACCCCGTGCTGTACCTGTCTTGGGAGTGTTTATTGGGGACAGTGTAGAGGCAGCTTTACTCTGTATCTAAGTGATCCTGCCACATTATAGGACGGATGTGATTGCACTGGAGGGTGTGCAGAGGAGATTTACCAGGATGTTGCCTGGGATGAAACATTTAAGTTATGAAGAGAGGTTGGATAGACTTGGGTTGTTTTTGTTGGAGCAGAGAAGACTGAGGGGTGAATTGATTGAGGTGTACAAGATTACGAGGGGCATGGACAGGTTGAATAGGGAGCAACTGTTTCCCTTAGTTGAAGGGTCAGTCACAAGGAGGCATCAGTTCAAGGTGAGGGGCAGGAGGTTCAGGTGATTTGAGGAAAAACTTTTTAACCCAGAGGGTGCTGACGGTCTGGGAGGGTGGTGGAGGCGGGTTGCCTCACATCCTTTAAAAAGTACCTGGATGAGCACTTGGCACGTCATAACATTCAAGGCTATGGGCCAAGTGCTGGTAAATGGGATTAGGTAGGTAGGTCAGATGTTCCTCACATGATGGTGCAGAGTCGATGGGCCGAAGGGCCTCTTCAGCACTCTGTGATTCTGTGATTCTATATTTGATGAAAGGGCCTGGGTGGGAACAAAGTGGGATTGAGTCTTATGCTCAAGATTACTGAGGGGCCATTGAATGTCGAGCTACATATAGAACAAATCAATTTACAGGTGGAAAAGTAGAAACAGATCTCAGCCCCCTGAATCTGCAGGGCCCGAATGACAGGCTCTGGAAGAGGAAGGTGCCATAAACCATAGAAAGTGAGCAGAAAAGAGGTTGAATAATTGTGAATCTGCAATAACAGACACTAGGACCCAGCATCGGTGGGAGGTAAAGAAGGAGATGATGCTAAACTGGTTCCGAGAAATCACATGACCGAGAATGAAATACTTTATCACAAAAGAGGAAATAGAAACTGTCAGAAATAAAAGAGGAATAATTCAAACACAAAGCGAAACATTCAGGAACAAATCCCAATATCAATGCTGAATATCTAGGAATAATCCCCAATATCAATGCTGAATATCCAGGAATAATCCCCAATATCAATGCTGATTATCCAGCAATAATCCCGAATATCGATGGGGAATATCCAGGAATAATCCCCAATATCGATGCTGAATATCCAGGAATAATCCCCAATATCAATGCTGAATATACAGGAATAATCACCAAAAACAGGGTGGAATATCCGGGAATAATCCCCAATATCAATGCTGAATATCCAGGAATATTCCCCAATATCACGACTCAATATCCAGGAATGGTCCCCAATATCAGAACTGAACATCCCAGAATAGTTGCTAATATCTCTACTGAATGTTCAATAATAATCTCCAATATCAGGACTGAATATCCAGGAATAATCCCCAATATCAGAAATGAATATCCAGGAATAATCCCCAAAATCAGGACTGGATATCTAGGAATAAACCCCAATACCAGGGCTGAATATCTAGGAATAATGCCCAATATCAGGACGGAATATCCAGGAACAATCCCCAATATCAGAACTGAATATCCAGGAATAATCTCAAATATTAGGACTGAATATCTAGGAATAATCCTGACTATCAGGGTTTAATATCCATGAATAATCCCCAAAATCAATGCTGAATATCCAGGAATAATCCCCAATATCAGGAATCAATATCCAGGAATATTGCCCAATATCAGGGCTGAATATCCAGAAATAATCCCCAATATCAGGACTCAATATCCATGAATAATCCCCAATACCAAAGCTGAATATCTAGGAATAATCCCCAATATCAGGACTGAATATCCAGGAATAATACCCAATATCAGGACTGAATATCCAGGAATAATCCCCAATCTCAGGCCTGAATATCCAGAAATAATCCCCAATATTAGGGTTGAATATCCAAGAATAATCCCCAATATCAGGGCTCAATATCCAGGAATAATCCCCAATAGCAGGGCTCAATATCCAGGAATAATCCCCAATATCAGGACTGGATATCTAGGAATAAACCCCAATATCAGGGCTGAATATCTAGGAATAATCGCCAATATCAGGGTTGAATATCAAGGAATAGTCCCAAATGTCAGGGCTGTATATGCAGAATAATCCCCAATATAAGGAATGTCCAGGAATAATCCCCAATATCAGAACTGAATATCCAGGAATAATCTCCAATATCAGGACTGGATATCTAGGAATAAACCCCAATAGCAGGGCTGAATATCTAGGAATAATCCCCAATATCAAGACTGAATATCCAGGAATAATCAATATCAGAACTGAATATCCAGGAATAATCCCAAATATCAGGAATGAATATCTAGGAATAATCCTGAATATCTGTGTTTAATAACCAGGAATAATCCCCAATATCAATGCTGAATATCCAGGAATAATCCCCAATATCAGGACTCAATATCCAGGAATGGTCCCCAATATCAGAACTGAACATCCAGAAATAATCCCCAATATCAGGACTGAAAATCCAGGAACAATCCACAATATCAAAACTGAATATCCAGGAATGATCGCCAATGTCAGGACTGAATATCTAGGAATAATCATGAATATCAGGGTTTAATATACAAGAATAATCCCCAATATCAATGCTGAATATCCAGGAATAATCCCCAATATCAGGACTCAATATCCATGAATAATCCCCAATACCAAAGCTGAATATCTAGGAAAAATCCCCAATATCAGGACAGAATATCCAGGAATAATCCCCAATATCAGGGTTGAATATCCAGGAAGAGTCCACAATATCAGGGCTCAATATCCAGGAATAATCCCCAATAGCAGGGCTCAATATCCAGAAATAATCCCCAATATCAGGACTCAATATCCATGAATAATCCCCAATACCAAAACTGAATATCCAGGAATAATCCCCAACATCAGGACTGAATATCCAGGAATAATCCCCAATATCAGGACTCAATATCCATGAATGAACCCCAATACCAAAGCTGAATATCTAAGAATAATCCCCAATATCAGGACTGAATATCCAGGAATAATCACCAAAGTCAGGACTGAATATCAAGGAATAATCCTGAATATCAGGGTTTAATATCCAAGAATAATCCCCAATATCAGGACTCAATATCTAGAAATAATGCTCAATATCAGGGCTGAATATCCAGAAATAATCCCCAATATCAGGACTCAATATCCATGAATAATCCCCAATACCAAAGCTGAATATCTAGGAAAAATCCACAATATCAGGACTGAATATCCAGGAATAATCCCCAATGCCAGAGCTGAATATCCTGGAATAAGCCCCAATATCAGAACTGAATATCTAGGAATAGTACCCAATATCAGGACTGAATATCCAGGAATAATCCACAATATCAGAACTGAATATCCAGGAATAATCCCCAATATCAGGACTGGATATCTAGGAATAAACCCCAATTCCAGGTCTGAATATCCATGAATAATCCCCAATACCAAAGCTGAATATCTAGGAATAATCCCCAATATCAGGACTGAATATCCAGGAATAATACCCAATATCAGGACTGAATATCCAGGAATAATACCCAATCTCAGGCCTGAATATCCAGGAATAATCCCCAATATCAGGGCTGTATATCCAGAAATAATCCCCTATATCAGCGTTGAATATCCAGGAATAGTCCACAATATCAGGGCTCAATATCCAGGAATAATCCCCAATATCAGGACTGGATATCTAGGAATAAACCCCAATATCAGGGCTGAATATCTAGGAATAATCCCCAATATCAGAACTGAATATAGAGGAATAATCCCCAATACCAGGGCTGAATATCCAGGAATAATCTCCAATATCAGGAGTGAATATCCAGGAAGAATCCCAAATATCAGAACTGAATATCCATGAATAATCCACAATAGCATAGCTGAATATCTAGGAATAATCCCCAATATCAGGACTGAATATCCAGGAATAATACACAATATCAGGACTGAACATCCCAGGATAGTTGCTAAAATCTCTACTGAATATTCATCAATAATCTCCAATATCAAGGCTGAATATTCAGGGATAATCCCAATGTCAGGACTGAATATCTAGGAATAATCCTGAATATCAGGGTTTAATGTCCAAGAATAATCCCCAATATCAATGCTGAATATCCAGGAATAATCCACAATATCAGGACTCAATATCCAGGAACAATCCCCAATATCAGGGCTGAATATCCAGAAATAATCCGCAATATCAGGACTCAAGATCCATGAATAATCCCCAATACCACAGCTGAATATCTAGGAAAAATCCCCAATATCAATGCTGAATATCCAGGAATAATCCACAATATCAGGACTCAATATCCAGGAACAATCCCCAATATCAGGGCTGAATATCCAGAAATAATCCCCAATATCAGGACTCAAGATCCATGAATAATACCCAATACCAAGGCTGAATATCCTGGAATAATCCCCAATATCAGGACTGAATATCTAGGAATAATACCCAGTATCAGGACTGAATATCCAGGAATAATCCCCAATATCAGAACTGAATATCCAGGAATAATCTCCAATATCAGGACTGGATATCTAGGAATAAACCCCAATAGCAGGGCTGAATATCTAGGAATAATCCCCAATATCAAGACTGAATATCCAGGAATAATCAATATCAGAACTGAATATCCAGGAATAATCCCAAATATCAGGAATTAAAATCTAGGAATAACCCTGAATATCTGTCTTTAATAACCAGGAATAATCCCCAATATCAATGCTGAATATCCAGGAATAATCCCCAATATCAGGATTCAATATCCAGGAATGGTCCCCAATATCAGAACTGAATATCTAGGAATAGTACCCAATATCAGGACTGAATATCCAGGAATAATCCACAATATCAGAACTGAATATCCAGGAATAATCCCCAATATCAGGACTGGATATCTAGGAATAAACCCCAATAGCAGGGCTGAATATCTAGGAATAATCCCCAATATCAAGACTGAATATCCAGGAATAATCAATATCAGAACTGAATATCCAGGAATAATCCCAAATATCAGGAATTAAAATCTAGGAATAACCCTGAATATCTGTCTTTAATAACCAGGAATAATCCCCAATATCAATGCTGAATATCCAGGAATAATCCCCAATATCAGGACTCAATATCCAGGAATGGTCCCCAATATCAGAACTGAACATCCAGAAATAATCCCCAATATCAGGACTGAAAATCCAGGAACAATCCACAATATCAGAACTGAATATCCAGGAATGATCGCCAATGTCAGGACTGAATATCTAGGAATAATCATGAATATCAGGGTTTAATATACAAGAATAATCCCCAATATCAATGCTGAATATCCAGGAATAATACCCAATATCAGGACTCAATATCCAGAAATAATGCTCAATATCAGGGCTGAATATCCAGAAATAATCCCCAATATCAGGACTCAATATCCATGAATAATCCCCAATACCAAAACTGAATATCCAGGAATAATCCCCAACATCAGGACTGAATATCCAGGAATAATACCCAATATCAGGACTGAATATCCAGGAATAATCCCCAATCTCAGGCCTGAATATCCAGGAATAATCCACAATACTAGGGTTGAATATCCAGGAATACTCCACAATATCAGGGCTCAGTATCCAGGAATAATCCCCAATAGCAGGGCTCAATATCCAGGAATAATCCCCAATATCAGGACTGGATATCTAGGAATAAACCCCAATATCAGGGTTGAATATCAAGGAATAGTCCCAAATGTCAGGGCTGTATATGCAGAATAATCCCCAATATCAGGACTGAATGTCCAGGAATAATCCCCAATATCAGAACTGAATATCCAGGAATAATCTCCAATATCAGGACTGGATATCTAGGAATAAACCCCAATAGCAGGGCTGAATATCTAGGAATAATCCCCAATATCAAGACTGAATATCCAGGAATAATCAATATCAGAACTGAATATCCAGGAATAATCCCAAATATCAGGAATGAATATCTAGAATTAATCCTGAATATCTGTGTTTAATAACCAGGAATAATCCCCAATATCAATGCTGAATATCCAGGAATAATCCCCAATATCAGGACTCAATATCCAGGAATGGTCCCCAATATCAGAACTGAACATCCAGAAATAATCCCCAATATCAGGACTGAAAATCCAGGAACAATCCACAATATCAAAACTGAATATCCAGGAATGATCGCCAATGTCAGGACTGAATATCTAGGAATAATCATGAATATCAGGGTTTAATATACAAGAATAATCCCCAATATCAATGCTGAATATCCAGGAATAATCCCCAATATCAGGACTCAATATCCAGGAATGGTCCCCAATATCAGAACTGAACATCCAGAAATAATCCCCAATATCAGGACTGAAAATCCAGGAACAATCCACAATATCAAAACTGAATATCCAGGAATGATCGCCAATGTCAGGACTGAATATCTAGGAATAATCATGAATATCAGGGTTTAATATACAAGAATAATCCCCAATATCAATGCTGAATATCCAGGAATAATCCCCAATATCAGGACTCAATATCCATGAATAATCCCCAATACCAAAGCTGAATATCTAGGAAAAATCCCCAATATCAGGACAGAATATCCAGGAATAATCCCCAATATCAGGGTTGAATATCCAGGAAGAGTCCACAATATCAGGGCTCAATATCCAGGAATAATCCCCAATAGCAGGGCTCAATATCCAGGAATAATCCCCAATATCAGGACTCAATATCCATGAATGAACCCCAATACCAAAGCTGAATATCTAAGAATAATCCCCAATATCAGGACTGAATATCCAGGAATAATCACCAAAGTCAGGACTGAATATCAAGGAATAATCCTGAATATCAGGGTTTAATATCCAAGAATAATCCCCAATATCAGGACTCAATATCTAGAAATAATGCTCAATATCAGGGCTGAATATCCAGAAATAATCCCCAATATCAGGACTCAATATCCATGAATAATCCCCAATACCAAAGCTGAATATCTAGGAAAAATCCACAATATCAGGACTGAATATCCAGGAATAATCCCCAATGCCAGAGCTGAATATCCTGGAATAAGCCCCAATATCAGAACTGAATATCTAGGAATAGTACCCAATATCAGGACTGAATATCCAGGAATAATCCACAATATCAGAACTGAATATCCAGGAATAATCCCCAATATCAGGACTGGATATCTAGGAATAAACCCCAATTCCAGGTCTGAATATCCATGAATAATCCCCAATACCAAAGCTGAATATCTAGGAATAATCCCCAATATCAGGACTGAATATCCAGGAATAATACCCAATATCAGGACTGAATATCCAGGAATATTACCCAATCTCAGGCCTGAATATCCAGGAATAATCCCCAATATCAGGGCTGTATATCCAGAAATAATCCCCAATATCAGCGTTGAATATCCAGGAATAGTCCACAATATCAGGGCTCAATATCCAGGAATAATCCCCAATAGCAGGGCTCAATATCCAGGAATAATCCCCAATATCAGGACTGGATATCTAGGAATAAACCCCAATATCAGGGCTGAATATCTAGGAATAATCCCCAATATCAGAACTGAATATAGAGGAATAATCCCCAATACCAGGGCTGAATATCCAGGAATAATCTCCAATATCAGGAGTGAATATCCAGGAAGAATCCCAAATATCAGAACTGAATATCCATGAATAATCCACAATAGCATAGCTGAATATCTAGGAATAATCCCCAATATCAGGACTGAATATCCAGGAATAATACACAATATCAGGACTGAACATCCCAGGATAGTTGCTAAAATCTCTACTGAATATTCATCAATAATCTCCAATATCAAGGCTGAATATTCAGGGATAATCCCAATGTCAGGACTGAATATCTAGGAATAATCCTGAATATCAGGGTTTAATGTCCAAGAATAATCCCCAATATCAATGCTGAATATCCAGGAATAATCCACAATATCAGGACTCAATATCCAGGAACAATCCCCAATATCAGGGCTGAATATCCAGAAATAATCCGCAATATCAGGACTCAAGATCCATGAATAATCCCCAATACCACAGCTGAATATCTAGGAAAAATCCCCAATATCAGGACTGAATATCCAGGAATAATACCCAATACCAAGGCTGAATATCCTGGAATAATCCCCAATATCAGGACTGAATATCTAGGAATAATACCCAGTATCAGGACTGAATATCCAGGAATAATCCCCAATATCAGAACTGAATATCCAGGAATAATCTCCAATATCAGGACTGGATATCTAGGAATAAACCCCAATAGCAGGGCTGAATATCTAGGAATAATCCCCAATATCAAGACTGAATATCCAGGAATAATCAATATCAGAACTGAATATCCAGGAATAATCCCAAATATCAGGAATTAAAATCTAGGAATAACGCTGAATATCTGTCTTTAATAACCAGGAATAATCCCCAATATCAATGCTGAATATCCAGGAATAATCCCCAATATCAGGACTCAATATCCAGGAATGCTCCCCAATATCAGAACTGAACATCCAGAAATAATCCCCAATATCAGGACTGAAAATCCAGGAACAATCCACAATATCAGAACTGAATATCCAGGAATGATCGCCAATGTCAGGACTGAATATCTAGGAATAATCATGAATATCAGGGTTTAATATACAAGAATAATCCCCAATATCAATGCTGAATATCCAGGAATAATATCCAATATCAGGACTCAATATCCAGAAATAATGCTCAATATCAGGGCTGAATATCCAGAAATAATCCCCAATATCAGGACTCAATATCCATGAATAATCCCCAATACCAAAACTGAATATCCAGGAATAATCCCCAATATCAGGACTGAATATCCAGGAATAATACCCAATATCAGGACTGAATATCCAGGAATAATCCCCAATCTCAGGCCTGAATATCCAGGAATAATCCACAATACTAGGGTCGAATATCCAGGAATACTCCACAATATCAGGGCTCAATATCCAGGAATAATCCCCAATAGCAGGGCTCAATATCCAGGAATAATCCCCAATATCAGGACTGGATATCTAGGAATAAACCCCAATATCAGGGTTGAATATCAAGGAATAGTCCCAAATGTCAGGGCTGTATATGCAGAATAATCCCCAATATCAGGACTGAATGTCCAGGAATAATCCCCAATATCAGAACTGAATATCCAGGAATAATCTCCAATATCAGGACTGGATATCTAGGAATAAACCCCAATAGCAGGGCTGAATATCTAGGAATAATCCCCAATATCAAGACTGAATATCCAGGAATAATCAATATCAGAACTGAATATCCAGGAATAATCCCAAATATCAGGAATGAATATCTAGGAATAATCCTGAATATCTGTGTTTAATAACCAGGAATAATCCCCAATATCAATGCTGAATATCCAGGAATAATCCCCAATATCAGGACTCAATATCCAGGAATGGTCCCCAATATCAGAACTGAACATCCAGAAATAATCCCCAATATCAGGACTGAAAATCCAGGAACAATCCACAATATCAAAACTGAATATCCAGGAATGATCGCCAATGTCAGGACTGAATATCTAGGAATAATCATGAATATCAGGGTTTAATATACAAGAATAATCCCCAATATCAATGCTGAATATCCAGGAATAATACCCAATATCAGCACTCAATATCCAGAAATAATGCTCAATATCAGGGATGAATATCCAGAAATAATCCCCAATATCAGGACTCAATATCCATGAATAATCCCCAATACCAAAGCTGAATATCTAGGAAAAATCCACAATATCAGGACTGAATATCCAGGAATAATCCCCAATGCCAGAGCTGAATATCTAGGAATAGTACCCAATATCAGGACTGGATATCCAGGAATAATCCACAATATCAGAACTGAATATCCAGGAATAATCCCCAATATCAGGACTGGATATCCAGGAATAATACCCAATATCAGGACTGAATATCCAGGAATATTACACAATCTCAGGCCTGAATATCCAGGAATAATCCCCAATATTAGGGCTGTATATCCAGAAATAATCTCCAATATCAATGTTGAATATCCAGGAATAGTCCACAATATCAGGGCTCAATATCCAGGAATAATCCCCAATAGCAGGGCTCAATATCCAGGAATAATCCCCAATATCAGGACTGGATATCTAGGAATAAACCCCAATATCAGGGCTGAATATCTAGGAATAATCCCCAATATTAGGGTTCAATATCCAGGAATAGTCCCCAATGTCAGGGCTGTATATGCAGAATAATCGCCAACATCAGGACTGAAAATACAGGAATAATCCCCAATATCAGGGTTGGATATCCAGGAATAGTCCCCAATGTCAGGGCTGTATATCCAGGAATAATCCACACTATCAGAACTGAATATACAGGAATAATCCCCAATACCAGGGCTGAATACCCAGGAATAATCTCCAATATCAGGGATGAATATCCTGGAATAATCCCCCATATCAGGAGTGAATATCCAGGAATAATCCCAAATATCAGAACTGAATATCAAGGAATAATCCTCAATATCAGAACTGAATAACCAGGAATAATCTCCAATATCAGAACTGAATATCCAGGAATAATTCCCAATATCAGGACTGGATATCTAGGAATAAACCCCAATACAAGGGCTGAATATCCATGATTAATCCCCAATACCAAAGCTGAATATCTAGGAATAATCCCCAATATCAGGACTGAATATCCAGGAATAATCCCCAATCTCAGGCCTGAATATCCAGGAATAATCCCCAATATTAGGGCTGTACATCCAGAAATAATCCCGAATCTCAGGGTTGAATATCCAGGAATAGTCCACAATATCAGGGCTCAATATCCAGGAATAATCCCCAATAGCAGGGCTCAATATCCAGGAATAATCCCCAATATCAGGACTCAATATCCATGAATAATCTCCAATACCAAAGCTGAATATCTAGGAATAATCCCCAATATCAGGACTGAATATCCAGGAATAATACCCAATATCAGGACTCAATATCCATGAATAATCCCCAATACCAAAGCTGAATATCTAGGAAAAATACCCAATATCAGGACTGAATATCAAGGAATAATACCCAATACTAGGGCAGAATATGCTGGAATAATCCCCAATATCAGGACTGAATATCCAGGAATGATCGCCAATGTCAGGACTGAATATCTAGGAATAATCATGAATATCAGGGTTTAATATACAAGAATAATCCCCAATATCAATGCTGAATATCCAGGAATAATCCCCAATATCAGGACTCAATATCCAGGAATGGTCCCCAATATCAGAACTGAACATCCAGAAATAATCCCCAATATCAGGACTGAAAATCCAGGAACAATCCACAATATCAAAACTGAATATCCAGGAATGATCGCCAATGTCAGGACTGAATATCTAGGAATAATCATGAATATCAGGGTTTAATATACAAGAATAATCCCCAATATCAATGCTGAATATCCAGGAATAATCCCCAATATCAGGACTCAATATCCATGAATAATCCCCAATACCAAAGCTGAATATCTAGGAAAAATCCCCAATATCAGGACAGAATATCCAGGAATAATCCCCAATATCAGGGTTGAATATCCAGGAAGAGTCCACAATATCAGGGCTCAATATCCAGGAATAATCCCCAACATCAGGACTGAATATCCAGGAATAATCCCCAATATCAGGACTCAATATCCATGAATGAACCCCAATACCAAAGCTGAATATCTAAGAATAATCCCCAATATCAGGACTGAATATCCAGGAATAATCACCAAAGTCAGGACTGAATATCAAGGAATAATCCTGAATATCAGGGTTTAATATCCAAGAATAATCCCCAATATCAGGACTCAATATCTAGAAATAATGCTCAATATCAGGGCTGAATATCCAGAAATAATCCCCAATATCAGGACTCAATATCCATGAATAATCCCCAATACCAAAGCTGAATATCTAGGAAAAATCCACAATATCAGGACTGAATATCCAGGAATAATCCCCAATGCCAGAGCTGAATATCCTGGAATAAGCCCCAATATCAGAACTGAATATCTAGGAATAGTACCCAATATCAGGACTGAATATCCAGGAATAATCCACAATATCAGAACTGAATATCCAGGAATAATCCCCAATATCAGGACTGGATATCTAGGAATAAACCCCAATTCCAGGTCTGAATATCCATGAATAATCCCCAATACCAAAGCTGAATATCTAGGAATAATCCCCAATATCAGGACTGAATATCCAGGAATAATACCCAATATCAGGACTGAATATCCAGGAATATTACCCAATCTCAGGCCTGAATATCCAGGAATAATCCCCAATATCAGGGCTGTATATCCAGAAATAATCCCCAATATCAGCGTTGAATATCCAGGAATAGTCCACAATATCAGGGCTCAATATCCAGGAATAATCCCCAATAGCAGGGCTCAATATCCAGGAATAATCCCCAATATCAGGACTGGATATCTAGGAATAAACCCCAATATCAGGGCTGAATATCTAGGAATAATCCCCAATATCAGAACTGAATATAGAGGAATAATCCCCAATACCAGGGCTGAATATCCAGGAATAATCTCCAATATCAGGAGTGAATATCCAGGAAGAATCCCAAATATCAGAACTGAATATCCATGAATAATCCACAATAGCATAGCTGAATATCTAGGAATAATCCCCAATATCAGGACTGAATATCCAGGAATAATACACAATATCAGGACTGAACATCCCAGGATAGTTGCTAAAATCTCTACTGAATATTCATCAATAATCTCCAATATCAAGGCTGAATATTCAGGGATAATCCCAATGTCAGGACTGAATATCTAGGAATAATCCTGAATATCAGGGTTTAATGTCCAAGAATAATCCCCAATATCAATGCTGAATATCCAGGAATAATCCACAATATCAGGACTCAATATCCAGGAACAATCCCCAATATCAGGGCTGAATATCCAGAAATAATCCGCAATATCAGGACTCAAGATCCATGAATAATCCCCAATACCACAGCTGAATATCTAGGAAAAATCCCCAATATCAGGACTGAATATCCAGGAATAATACCCAATACCAAGGCTGAATATCCTGGAATAATCCCCAATATCAGGACTGAATATCTAGGAATAATACCCAGTATCAGGACTGAATATCCAGGAATAATCCCCAATATCAGAACTGAATATCCAGGAATAATCTCCAATATCAGGACTGGATATCTAGGAATAAACCCCAATAGCAGGGCTGAATATCTAGGAATAATCCCCAATATCAAGACTGAATATCCAGGAATAATCAATATCAGAACTGAATATCCAGGAATAATCCCAAATATCAGGAATTAAAATCTAGGAATAACGCTGAATATCTGTCTTTAATAACCAGGAATAATCCCCAATATCAATGCTGAATATCCAGGAATAATCCCCAATATCAGGACTCAATATCCAGGAATGGTCCCCAATATCAGAACTGAACATCCAGAAATAATCCCCAATATCAGGACTGAAAATCCAGGAACAATCCACAATATCAGAACTGAATATCCAGGAATGATCGCCAATGTCAGGACTGAATATCTAGGAATAATCATGAATATCAGGGTTTAATATACAAGAATAATCCCCAATATCAATGCTGAATATCCAGGAATAATATCCAATATCAGGACTCAATATCCAGAAATAATGCTCAATATCAGGGCTGAATATCCAGAAATAATCCCCAATATCAGGACTCAATATCCATGAATAATCCCCAATACCAAAACTGAATATCCAGGAATAATCCCCAATATCAGGACTGAATATCCAGGAATAATACCCAATATCAGGACTGAATATCCAGAAATAATCCCCAATATCAGGACTCAATATCCATGAATAATCCCCAATACCAAAACTGAATATCCAGGAATAATCCCCAATATCAGGACTGAATATCCAGGAATAATACCCAATATCAGGACTGAATATCCAGGAATAATCCCCAATCTCAGGCCTGAATATCCAGGAATAATCCACAATACTAGGGTCGAATATCCAGGAATACTCCACAATATCAGGGCTCAATATCCAGGAATAATCCCCAATAGCAGGGCTCAATATCCAGGAATAATCCCCAATATCAGGACTGGATATCTAGGAATAAACCCCAATATCAGGGTTGAATATCAAGGAATAGTCCCAAATGTCAGGGCTGTATATGCAGAATAATCCCCAATATCAGGACTGAATGTCCAGGAATAATCCCCAATATCAGAACTGAATATCCAGGAATAATCTCCAATATCAGGACTGGATATCTAGGAATAAACCCCAATAGCAGGGCTGAATATCTAGGAATAATCCCCAATATCAAGACTGAATATCCAGGAATAATCAATATCAGAACTGAATATCCAGGAATAATCCCAAATATCAGGAATGAATATCTAGGAATAATCCTGAATATCTGTGTTTAATAACCAGGAATAATCCCCAATATCAATGCTGAATATCCAGGAATAATCCCCAATATCAGGACTCAATATCCAGGAATGGTCCCCAATATCAGAACTGAACATCCAGAAATAATCCCCAATATCAGGACTGAAAATCCAGGAACAATCCACAATATCAAAACTGAATATCCAGGAATGATCGCCAATGTCAGGACTGAATATCTAGGAATAATCATGAATATCAGGGTTTAATATACAAGAATAATCCCCAATATCAATGCTGAATATCCAGGAATAATACCCAATATCAGCACTCAATATCCAGAAATAATGCTCAATATCAGGGATGAATATCCAGAAATAATCCCCAATATCAGGACTCAATATCCATGAATAATCCCCAATACCAAAGCTGAATATCTAGGAAAAATCCACAATATCAGGACTGAATATCCAGGAATAATTCCCAATGCCAGAGCTGAATATCTAGGAATAGTACCCAATATCAGGACTGGATATCCAGGAATAATCCACAATATCAGAACTGAATATCCAGGAATAATCCCCAATGCCAGAGCTGAATATCTAGGAATAGTACCCAATATCAGGACTGGATATCCAGGAATAATCCACAATATCAGAACTGAATATCCAGGAATAATCCCCAATATCAGGACTGGATATCCAGGAATAATACCCAATATCAGGACTGAATATCCAGGAATATTACACAATCTCAGGCCTGAATATCCAGGAATAATCCCCAATATTAGGGCTGTATATCCAGAAATAATCCCCAATATCAATGTTGAATATCCAGGAATAGTCCACAATATCAGGGCTCAATATCCAGGAATAATCCCTAATAGCAGGGCTCAATATCCAGGAATAATCCCCAATATCAGGACTGGATATCTAGGAATAAACCCCAATATCAGGGCTGAATATCTAGGAATAATCCCCAATATTAGGGTTCAATATCCAGGAATAGTCCCCAATGTCAGGGCTGTATATGCAGAATAATCGCCAACATCAGGACTGAAAATACAGGAATAATCCCCAATA
Source organism: Carcharodon carcharias (assembly GCF_017639515.1). Classification (NCBI taxonomy): domain Eukaryota; kingdom Metazoa; phylum Chordata; class Chondrichthyes; order Lamniformes; family Lamnidae; genus Carcharodon; species Carcharodon carcharias. The sequence continues at coordinate 8,248,312 of NC_054469.1, forward strand.
TCAGGGTTGGATATCCAGGAATAGTCCCCAATGTCAGGGCTGTATATCCAGGAATAATCCACACTATCAGAACTGAATATACAGGAATAATCCCCAATACCAGGGCTGAATACCCAGGAATAATCTCCAATATCAGGGATGAATATCCTGGAATAATCCCCCATATCAGGAGTGAATATCCAGGAATAATCCCAAATATCAGAACTGAATATCAAGGAATAATCCTCAATATCAGAACTGAATAACCAGGAATAATCTCCAATATCAGAACTGAATATCCAGGAATAATCCCCAATATCAGACGGAATACCCAGGAATAATCCCAAATATCAGGGCTAAATATCCAGGAATAACCTCCAATATCAGGGGTGAATATCCTGGAATAATCTCCAATATCAGGGATGAATATCCTGGAATAATCCCCAATATCAGGAATGAACATCCAGGAATAATCCCCAATATCAGAACTGAATATCCAGGAATAATCCCCAATATCAGGACTGGACATCTAGGAATAATACCCAATATCAGGACTGAATCTCCAGGAATACTCCCAAATATCAGGACTGAATATCTAGGAATAATCCTGAATATCAGGGTTTAATATCCAGGAATAATCCCTAATATCAATGCTGAATATCCAGGAATAATCCACAATATCAGAACTCAATATCTAGGAATAATACCCAATATCAGGACTGAATATCCAGGAATAATCCCCAATATCAGGACTGGATATCAAGGAATAAACCCCAGTACCAGGGCTGAGTATCTAGGAATAAACCCCAATAACAGAACTGAACATCCAGGAATAACCTCCAATATCAGGAGTGAATTTCCAGGAATAATCCCCAATATCAGGGCAGAATATACTGGAATAATCTCCAGTATCAGGGCAGAATATCCAGGTATAATCCCCAATATCAGAACTGAATATTCAGGAATAATCCCCAATATCAGAACTGAATATCCAGGAATTATCCCCAATATCAGGAGTGAATATCCAGGAACAATCCCCAATATCAGAACTGAATATCCAGGAATAATCTCCAATATCAGGACAATATCTAGGAATAATCCTGAATATCAGGGTTTAATATCCAAGAATAATCCCCAATATCAATGCTGAATATCCAGGAATAATCCCCAATATCAGAATATCCAGGAATAATCTCCAATATCAGGACAATATCTAGGAATAATATCAGGGTTTAATATCCAAGAATAATCCCCAATATCAATGCTGAATATCCTGGAATAATCCCCAATATCAGGACTGAATATCTAGGAATAATACCCAATATCAGGGCAGAATATCCAGGAATAACCTCCAATATCAGGGGTGAATATCCTGGAATAATCTCCAATATCAGGTATGAATATCCTGGAATAAACCCCAATATCAGTAATGAATATCCAGGAATAGTCCACAATATCAGGGCTCAATATCCAGGAATATTCCCCAATGTCACGGCTGAATGTCCACGAATAATCCCCAATATCAGGACTGAATACCCAGAATAATCCCAAATATCAGGGCAGAATATCCAGGAATAACCTCCAATATCAGGGGTGAATATCCTGGAATAATCTCCAATATCAGGTATGAATATCCTAGAATAATCTCCAATATCAGTAATGAATATCCAGGAATAATACCCAATATCAGAACTGAATATCCATGAACAATCCCCAATATCAAGACTGGACATCTAGGAATAAACCCAAATACCAGGGCTGAACATCTAGGAATAATCCCCAATATCAGGACTGAATATCCAGGAATAATCCCCAACATCAGGGCTGAATATCCAGGAATTATCCCCAATATCAGGAGTGAATATCCAGGAACAATCCCCAATATCAGAACTGAATATCCAGGAATAATCACCAATATCAGGACAATATCTAGGAATAATCCTGAATATCAGGGTTTAATATCCAAGAATAATCCCCAATATCAATGCTGAATATTCAGGAATAATGCCCAATATCAGGACTCAATATCCAGAAATAATGCCCAATATCAGGGCTGAATATCCAGAAATAATCCCGAATATGAGGGTTGAATATCCAGGAATAGTCCACAATATCAGGGCTCAATATCCAGGAATATTCCCCAATGTCACGGCTGTATGTCCAGGAATAATCCCCAATATCAGGACTGAATACCCAGAATAATCCCAAATATCAGGGCAGAATATCCAGGAATAACCTCCAATATCAGGGGTGAATATCCTGGAATAATCTCCAATATCAGGTATGAATATCCTGGAATAATCCCCAATATCAGTAATGAATATCCAGGAATAGTCCACAATATCAGGGCTCAATATCCAGGAATATTCCCCAATGTCACGGCTGTATGTCCAGGAATAATCCCCAATATCAGGACTGAATACCCAGAATAATCCCAAATATCAGGGCAGAATATCCAGGAATAACCTCCAATATCAGGGGTGAATATCCTGGAATAATCTCCAATATCAGGTATGAATATCCTGGAATAATCCCCAATATCAATGTTGAATATCCAGGAATAGTCCACAATATCAGGGCTCAATATCCAGGAATAATCCCTAATAGCAGGGCTCAATATCCAGGAATAATCCCCAATATCAGGACTGGATATCTAGGAATAAACCCCAATATCAGGGCTGAATATCTAGGAATAATCCCCAATATTAGGGTTCAATATCCAGGAATAGTCCCCAATGTCAGGGCTGTATATGCAGAATAATCGCCAACATCAGGACTGAAAATACAGGAATAATCCCCAATATCAGGGTTGGATATCCAGGAATAGTCCCCAATGTCAGGGCTGTATATCCAGGAATAATCCACACTATCAGAACTGAATATACAGGAATAATCCCCAATACCAGGGCTGAATACCCAGGAATAATCTCCAATATCAGGGATGAATATCCTGGAATAATCCCCCATATCAGGAGTGAATATCCAGGAATAATCCCAAATATCAGAACTGAATATCAAGGAATAATCCTCAATATCAGAACTGAATAACCAGGAATAATCTCCAATATCAGAACTGAATATCCAGGAATAATCCCCAATATCAGGACGGAATACCCAGGAATAATCCCAAATATCAGGGCTAAATATCCAGGAATAACCTCCAATATCAGGGGTGAATATCCTGGAATAATCTCCAATATCAGGGATGAATATCCTGGAATAATCCCCAATATCAGGAATGAACATCCAGGAATAATCCCCAATATCAGAACTGAATATCCAGGAATAATCCCCAATATCAGGACTGGACATCTAGGAATAATACCCAATATCAGGACTGAATCTCCAGGAATACTCCCAAATATCAGGACTGAATATCTAGGAATAATCCTGAATATCAGGGTTTAATATCCAGGAATAATCCCTAATATCAATGCTGAATATCCAGGAATAATCCACAATATCAGAACTCAATATCTAGGAATAATACCCAATATCAGGACTGAATATCCAGGAATAATCCCCAATATCAGGACTGGATATCAAGGAATAAACCCCAGTACCAGGGCTGAGTATCTAGGAATAAACCCCAATAACAGAACTGAACATCCAGGAATAACCTCCAATATCAGGAGTGAATTTCCAGGAATAATCCCCAATATCAGGGCAGAATATACTGGAATAATCTCCAGTATCAGGGCAGAATATCCAGGTATAATCCCCAATATCAGAACTGAATATTCAGGAATAATCCCCAATATCAGAACTGAATATCCAGGAATTATCCCCAATATCAGGAGTGAATATCCAGGAACAATCCCCAATATCAGAACTGAATATCCAGGAATAATCTCCAATATCAGGACAATATCTAGGAATAATCCTGAATATCAGGGTTTAATATCCAAGAATAATCCCCAATATCAATGCTGAATATCCAGGAATAATCCCCAATATCAGAATATCCAGGAATAATCTCCAATATCAGGACAATATCTAGGAATAATATCAGGGTTTAATATCCAAGAATAATCCCCAATATCAATGCTGAATATCCTGGAATAATCCCCAATATCAGGACTGAATATCTAGGAATAATACCCAATATCAGGGCAGAATATCCAGGAATAACCTCCAATATCAGGGGTGAATATCCTGGAATAATCTCCAATATCAGGTATGAATATCCTGGAATAAACCCCAATATCAGTAATGAATATCCAGGAATAGTCCACAATATCAGGGCTCAATATCCAGGAATATTCCCCAATGTCACGGCTGAATGTCCACGAATAATCCCCAATATCAGGACTGAATACCCAGAATAATCCCAAATATCAGGGCAGAATATCCAGGAATAACCTCCAATATCAGGGGTGAATATCCTGGAATAATCTCCAATATCAGGTATGAATATCCTAGAATAATCTCCAATATCAGTAATGAATATCCAGGAATAATACCCAATATCAGAACTGAATATCCATGAACAATCCCCAATATCAAGACTGGACATCTAGGAATAAACCCAAATACCAGGGCTGAACATCTAGGAATAATCCCCAATATCAGGACTGAATATCCAGGAATAATCCCCAACATCAGGGCTGAATATCCAGGAATTATCCCCAATATCAGGAGTGAATATCCAGGAACAATCCCCAATATCAGAACTGAATATCCAGGAATAATCACCAATATCAGGACAATATCTAGGAATAATCCTGAATATCAGGGTTTAATATCCAAGAATAATCCCCAATATCAATGCTGAATATTCAGGAATAATGCCCAATATCAGGACTCAATATCCAGAAATAATGCCCAATATCAGGGCTGAATATCCAGAAATAATCCCGAATATGAGGGTTGAATATCCAGGAATAGTCCACAATATCAGGGCTCAATATCCAGGAATATTCCCCAATGTCACGGCTGTATGTCCAGGAATAATCCCCAATATCAGGACTGAATACCCAGAATAATCCCAAATATCAGGGCAGAATATCCAGGAATAACCTCCAATATCAGGGGTGAATATCCTGGAATAATCTCCAATATCAGGTATGAATATCCTGGAATAATCCCCAATATCAGTAATGAATATCCAGGAATAGTCCACAATATCAGGGCTCAATATCCAGGAATATTCCCCAATGTCACGGCTGTATGTCCAGGAATAATCCCCAATATCAGGACTGAATACCCAGAATAATCCCAAATATCAGGGCAGAATATCCAGGAATAACCTCCAATATCAGGGGTGAATATCCTGGAATAATCTCCAATATCAGGTATGAATATCCTGGAATAATCCCCAATATCAGTAATGAATATCCAGGAATAATCCCCAATATCAGAACTGAATATCCATGAACAATCCCCAATATCAAGACATCTAGGAATAAACCCAAATACCAGGGCTGAATATCTAGGAATAATCCCCAATATCAGGACTGAATATCCAGGAATAATACCCAACATCAGGGCTGAATATCCATTGAAAACCCCAATTTCAGGTCTAAAAATACAGGAATAATCCCCAATATCAGGGCTGAACATCCAGGAATAATTTCTAACATTACTACTGAATACCTAGGAATAATCCACAATATCAGGGCTGAATATCTAGGAATAATCGCCAATATCGTTGCTGAATATCCAGGAATAATCCCCAATATCAGGTCTGAATATCTCGGAATAATCCCCAGTATCAATGCTAAATATCTAGGAATAGTCCCCAATATCAATGCTGAATATCCAGGAATTATCCCCAATATCAGGGCAGAATATCCAGGAATAATCCCCAATATCAGGACTGGATATCAAGGAATAAACCCCAGTACCAAGGCTGAGTATCTAGGAATAACCCCCAATATCAGGACTGAATATCCAGGAATAATCCCCAATATCAGCAGAATATCCAGGAATAATCCCAAATATCAGGGCTCAATATCCAGGAATAACCTCCAATATCAGGGCTGAATATCCAGGAATAATACCCAATATCAGCAATGAACAGCCCAGAATAGTTGCTAATATCTCAACTGAATATTCATCAATAATCTCCAATATCAGGGCTGAATATTCAGGGATAATTCCAATGTCAGTGCTGAATATCCTGGAATTATCCCCAATATCAGGGCAGAATATCCAGGAATAATACCCGATATCAGAATTGAATATCCAGGAATAATCCCCAATATCAGGACTGGATATCAAGGAATAAACCCCAGTAACAAGGCTGAGTATCTAGGAATAACCCCCAATATCAGGACTGAATATCCAGGAATAATCCCCAATATCAGGGTTGAATATCCAGGAATAGTCCCCAATGTCACGGCTGTATATCCAGGAATAATCCCCAATATCAGCAGAATATCCAGGAATAATCCCAAATATCAGGGCTCAATATCCAGGAATAACCTCCAATATCAGGGCTGAATATCTCGGAATAATCCCCAGCATCAATGCTAAATATCTAGGAATATTCCCCAATATCAATGCTGAATATCCAGGAATAATACCCAATATCAATGCTGAATACCTAGGAGTAATCCCCAATATCAGGCCTAAATATCCAGGAATTATCCCCAATATCAGTGCTGAATACCTAGGAATAATCCCCAATACCAGGGCTGAATATCTAGGAATAATCCTGAATGTCAGGACTGAATATCCAGGAATAGTCCCCAATATCACGGCTGTATATCCAGGAATAATCCCCAATATCAGGATTGAATATCCAGGAATAATCCCCAATATCAGGGCTGAATATCCATTGATAACCCCAATATCAGGTCTAAAAATCCAGGAATAATCCCCCAATATCAGGGCTGAACATCCAGGAATAATTTCTAACATCACTACTGAATACATAGGAACAATTCACAATATTAGGGCTGAATATCTCGGAATGATTCCCAATATCGTTGCTGAATATCCAGGAATAATCCCCAATATCAGGTCTGAATACCTAGGAATAATCACAAATATCAGGACTGAATATCTCGGAATAGTCCCCAGTATCAATTCTGAATATCTAGGAATAGTCCCCAATATCAATGCTGAATATCCAGGAATAATCCCCAACATCAATGCTGAATATCCAGGAATAATCCCCAATATCAGAACTGAATATCCAGGAATAATCCCCAATACCAGGGCTGAATTTCCGGGAATAATCCCCAATATCAGGGCTGAATATCCTGGAATAATCCCCAATATCAGGGCAGAATATCCAGGAATAATCCCCAATAGCAGAACTGAATATCCAGGAATAATCCCCAATATCAGAACTGAATATCTAGGAATAATCCCCAATATCAGGACTGAATATCCAGGAATAATACCCAATATCAGCAATGAACAGCCCAGAATAGTTGCTAATATCTCAACTGAATATTCATCAATAATCTCCAATATCAGGGCTGAATATTCAGGGATAATTCCAATGTCAGTGCTGAATATCCTGGAATTATCCCCAATATCAGGGCAGAATATCCAGAAATAATACCCAATATCAGAACTGAATATCCAGGAATAATCCCCAATATCAGGACTGGATATCAAGGAATAAACCCCAGTACCAAGGCTGAGTATCTAGGAATAACCCCCAATATCAGGACTGAATATCCAGGAATAATCCCCAATATCAGAACTGAATATCCAGGAATAATCTCCAATATCAGGACAATATCTAGGAATAATACTGAATATTAGGGTGTAATATCCAAGAATAATACCCAATATCAATGCTGAATATCCAGGAATAATCCCCAATATCAGGCCTAAATATCCAGGAATTATCCCCAATATCAGTGCTGAATACCTAGGAATAATCCCCAATACCCGGGATTATTCCAAGATATTCAGCCCTGATATTGGGGATTAACAGCAAGGAGGCAGAAGTGCAGGATAAAATCAAAAATGGCATGATAAACAGCTCTTTTTTATACAATACAGGGACAACAGGATTCATTGCTATGCTGTTTTAACACTATGACGACAAATGGAATCTCAGTTGAATGAGTGTGGAGTTATTCACTGTTATTGTTGGATCAGGTAGCATTGATCCCACCTGCAGACCAAAAAAAATTATAAGAATCATTTTCACACGAGATGAATATAAAATAAGGGGGCTAACAAGGACTGAGGCAAAGTTATTACACAAAACAATTTCCAAAAAACATTGTAGGTGGTGAAGTATAACATTAGAGTATAACATTAGTATAACATTAGGACTGAATATCCAGGAATAATCCCCAATATCAGGGTTGAATATCCAGGAATAGTCCCCAATATCACGGCTGTATATCCAGGAATAATCCCCAATATCAGGACGGAATACCCAGGAATAATCCCAAATATCAGGGCTAAATATCCAGGAATAACCTCCAATATCAGGGGTGAATATCCTGGAATAATCTCCAATATCAGGGATGAATATCCTGGAATAATCCCCAATATCAGGAATGAACATCCAGGAATAATCCCCAATATCAGAACTGAATATCCAGGAATTATCCCCAATATCAGGAGTGAATATCCAGGAACAATCCCCAATATCAGAACTGAATATCCAGGAATAATCCAATATCAGGACAATATCTAGGAATAATCCTGAATATCAGGGTTTAATATCCAAGAATAATCCCCAATATCAATGCTGAATATCCAGGAATAATCCCCAATATCAGGACTCAATATCCAGAAATAACGCTCAATATCAGGGCTGAATATCCAGAATAATCCCCAATATGAGGGTTGAATATCCAGCAATAGTCCACAATATCAGGGCTCAATATCCAGGAATATTCCCCAATGTCACGGCTGTATGTCCAGGAATAATCCCCAATATCAGGACTGAATACCCAGGAATAATCCCAAATATCAGGGCTCAATATTCAGGAATAACCTCCAATATCAGGGGTGAATATCCTGGAATAATCTCCAATATCAGGTATGAATATCCTGAATAATCCCCAATATCAGAACTGAATATCCATGAATAATCCCCAATATCAGGACTGCACATCTAGGAATAAACCCAAATACCAGGGCTGAATATCTAGGAATAATCCCCAATATCAGGACTGAATATCCAGGAATAATCCCCAATATCAGGGCTGAATATCCATTGAAAACCCCAATTTCAGGTCTAAAAATACAGGAATAATCCCCAATATCAGGGCTGAACATCCAGGAATAATTTCTAACATTACTACTGAATACCTAGGAATAATCCACAATATCAGGGCTGAATATCTAGGAATAATCCCCAATATCGTTGCTGAATATCCAGGAATAATCCCCAATATCAGGTCTGAATATCTCGGATTAATCCCCAATATCAGGACTGAATATCCAGGAATAATACCCAATATCAGCAATGAACAGCCCAGAATAGTTGCTAATATCTCAACTGAATATTCATCAATAATCCCCAATATCAGGGCAGAATATCCAGGAATAATACCCAATATCAGAATTGAATATCCAGGAATAATCCCCAATATCAGGACTGGATATCAAGGAATAAACCCCAGTACCAAGGCTGAGTATCTAGGAATAACCCCCAATATCAGGACTGAATATCCAGGAATAATCCCCAATATCAGGGTTGAATATCCAGGAATAGTCCCCAATGTCACGGCTGTATATCCAGGAATAATCCCCAATATCAGCAGAATATCCAGGAATAATCCCCAATATCAGGTCTGAATATCTCGGATTAATCCCCAATATCAGGGCTGAATATCTCGGAATAATCCCCAGTATCAATGCTAAATATCTAGGAATAGTCCCCAATATCAATGCTGAATATCCAGGAATAATCCCCAATATCAATGCTGAATACCTAGGAGTAATCCCCAATATCAGGCCTAAATATCCAGGAATTATCCCCAATATCAGTGCTGAATACCTAGGAATAATCCCCAATACCAGGGCTGAATATTTTGGAATAATCCCGAATATCAGGACTGAATATCCAGGAATAATCCTCAATATCAGGGAAGAATATCCAGGAATAGTCCCCAATATCACGGCTGTGTATCCAGGAATAGTCCCCAATATCAGGACGGAATACCCAGGAATAATCCCAAATATCAGGGCTAAATATCCAGGAATAACCTCCAATATCAGGGGTGAATATCCTGGAATAATCTCCAATTTCAGGGATGAATATCCTGGAATAATCCCCAATATCAGGAATGAACATCCAGGAATAATCCCCAATATCAGAACTGAATATCCAGGAATTATCCCCAATATCAGGAGTGAATATCCAGGAACAATCCCCAATATCAGAACTGAATATCCAGGAATAATCTCCAAAATTAGGACAATATCTAGGAATAATCCTGAATATCAGGGTTTAATATCCAAGAATAATCCCCAATATCAATGCTGAATATCCAGGAATAATCCCCAATATCAGGACTCAATATCCAGAAATAATGCCCAATATCAGGGCTGAATATCCAGAAATAATCCCCAATATGAGGGTTGAATATCCAGCAATAGTCCACAATATCAGGGCTCAATATCCAGGAATATTCCCCAATGTCACGGCTTTATGTCCAGGAATAATCCCAAATATCAGGGCTCAATATCCAGGAATAACATCCAATATCAGGGGTGAATATCCTGGAATAATCTCCAATATCAGGTATGAATATCCTGGAATAATCCCCAATATCAGAACTGAATATCCATGAATAATCCCCAATATCAGGACTGGACATCTAGGAATAAACCCAAATACCAGGGCTGAATATCTAGGAATAATCCCCAATATCAGGTCTGAATATCCAGGAATAATCCCCAATATCAGGGCTGAATATCCATTGAAAACCCCAATTTCAGGTCTAAAAATACAGGAATAATCCCCAATATCAGGGCTGAACATCCAGGAATAATTTCTAACATTACTACTGAATACCTAGGAATAATCCACAATATCAGGGCTGAATATCTAGGAATAATCCCCAATATCAGGTCTGAATATCTCGGATTAATCCCCAATACCAGGGCTGAATATCTCGGAATAATCCCCAGTATCAATGCTAAATATCTAGGAATAGTCCCCAATATCAATGCTGAATATCCAGGAATAATCCCCAATATCAATGCTGAATACCGAGGAGTAATCCCCAATATCAGGCCTAAATATCCCGGAATTATCCCCAATATCAGTGCTGAATACCTAGGAATAATCCCCAATACCAGGGCTGAATATCTTGGAATAATCCCGAATATCAGGACTGAATATCCAGGAATAATCCTCAATATCAGGGTTGAATATCCAGGAATAGTCCCCAATATCACGGCTGTATATCCAGGAAAAATCCCCAATATCAGGACGGAATACCAGGAATAATCCCAAATATCAGGGCTAAATATCCAGGAATAACCTCCAATATCAGGGTGAATATCCTGGAATAATCTCCAATATCAGGGATGAATATCCTGGAATAATCCCCAATATCAGGAATGAACATCCAGGAATAATCCCCAATATCAGAACTGAATATCCAGGAATTATCCCCAATATCAGGAGTGAATATCCAGGAACAATCCCCAATATCAGAACTGAATATCCAGGAATAATCCAATATCAGGACAATATCTAGGAATAATCCTGAATATCAGGGTTTAATATCCAAGAATAATCCCCAATATCAATGCTGAATATCCAGGAATAATCCCCAATATCAGGACTCAATATCCAGAAATAACGCTCAATATCAGGGCTGAATATCCAGAAATAATCCCCAATATGAGGGTTGAATATCCAGCAATAGTCCACAATATCAGGGCTCAATATCCAGGAATATTCCCCAATGTCACGGCTGTATGTCCAGGAATAATCCCCAATATCAGGACTGAATACCCAGGAATAATCCCAAATATCAGGCTCAATATTCAGGAATAACCTCCAATATCAGGGGTGAATATCCTGGAATAATCTCCAATATCAGGTATGAATATCCTGGAATAATCCCCAATATCAGAACTGAATATCCATGAATAATCCCCAATATCAGGACTGCACATCTAGGAATAAACCCAAATACCAGGGCTGAATATCTAGGAATAATCCCCAATATCAGGACTGAATATCCAGGAATAATCCCCAATATCAGGGCTGAATATCTATTGAAAACCCCAATTTCAGGTCTAAAAATACAGGAATAATCCCCAATATCAGGGCTGAACATCCAGGAATAATTTCTAACATTACTACTGAATACCTAGGAATAATCCACAATATCAGGGCTGAATATCTAGGAATAATCCCCAATATCGTTGCTGAATATCCAGGAATAATCCCCAATATCAGGTCTGAATATCTCGGATTAATCCCCAATATCAGGACTGAATATCCAGGAATAATACCCAATATCAGCAATGAACAGCCCAGAATAGTTGCTAATATCTCAACTGAATATTCATCAATAATCTTCAATATCAGGGCTGAATATTCAGGGATAATTCCAATGTCAGTGCTGAATATCCTGGAATTATCCCCAATATCAGGGCAGAATATCCAGGAATAATACCCAATATCAGGACTGAATCTCCAGGAATACTCCCAAATATCAGGACTGAATATCTAGGAATAATCCTGAATATCAGGGTTTAATATCCAGGAATAATCCCTAATATCAATGCTGAATATCCAGGAATAATCCACAATATCAGAACTCAATATCTAGGAATAATACCCAATATCAGGACTGAATATCCAGGAATAATCCCCAATATCAGGACTGGATATCAAGGAATAAACCCCAGTACCAGGGCTGAGTATCTAGGAATAAACCCCAATAACAGAACTGAACATCCAGAATAATCCCCAATATCAGGAGTGAATTTCCGGGAATAATCCCCAATATCAGGGCAGAATATACTGGAATAATCTCCAGTATCAGGGCAAGAATATCCAGGTATAATCCCCAATATCAGAACTGAATATTCAGGAATAATCCCCAATATCAGAACTGAATATCCAGGAATTATCCCCAATATCAGGAGTGAATATCCAGGAACAATCCCCAATATCAGAACTGAATATCCAGGAATAATCTCCAATATCAGGACAATATCTAGGAATAATCCTGAATATCAGGGTTTAATATCCAAGAATAATCCCCAATATCAATGCTGAATATCCAGGAATAATCCCCAATTCAGAATATCCAGGAATAATCTCCAATATCAGGACAATATCTAGGAATAATATCAGGGTTTAATATCCAAGAATAATCCCCAATATCAATGCTGAATATCCTGGAATAATCCCCAATATCAGGACTGAATATCTAGGAATAATACCCAATATCAGGGCAGAATATCCAGGAATAACCTCCAATATCAGGGGTGAATATCCTGGAATAATCTCCAATATCAGGTATGAATATCCTGGAATAAACCCCAATATCAGTAATGAATATCCAGGAATAGTCCACAATATCAGGGCTCAATATCCAGGAATATTCCCCAATGTCACGGCTGAATGTCCACGAATAATCCCCAATATCAGGACTGAATACCCAGAATAATCCCAAATATCAGGGCAGAATATCCAGGAATAACCTCCAATATCAGGGGTGAATATCCTGGAATAATCTCCAATATCAGGTATGAATATCCTAGAATAATCTCCAATATCAGTAATGAATATCCAGGAATTATCCCCAATATCAGGAGTGAATATCCAGGAACAATCCCCAATATCAGAACTGAATATCCAGGAATAATCACCAATATCAGGACAATATCTAGGAATAATCCTGAATATCAGGGTTTAATATCCAAGAATAATCCCCAATATCAATGCTGAATATTCAGGAATAATGCCCAATATCAGGACTCAATATCCAGAAATAATGCCCAATATCAGGGCTGAATATCCAGAAATAATCCCGAATATGAGGGTTGAATATCCAGGAATAGTCCACAATATCAGGGCTCAATATCCAGGAATATTCCCCAATGTCACGGCTGTATGTCCAGGAATAATCCCCAATATCAGGACTGAATACCCAGAATAATCCCAAATATCAGGGCAGAATATCCAGGAATAACCTCCAATATCAGGGGTGAATATCCTGGAATAATCTCCAATATCAGGTATGAATATCCTGGAATAATCCCCAATATCAGTAATGAATATCCAGGAATAGTCCACAATATCAGGGCTCAATATCCAGGAATATTCCCCAATGTCACGGCTGTATGTCCAGGAATAATCCCCAATATCAGGACTGAATACCCAGAATAATCCCAAATATCAGGGCAGAATATCCAGGAATAACCTCCAATATCAGGGGTGAATATCCTGGAATAATCTCCAATATCAGGTATGAATATCCTGGAATAATCCCCAATATCAGTAATGAATATCCAGGAATAATCCCCAATATCAGAACTGAATATCCATGAACAATCCCCAATATCAAGACATCTAGGAATAAACCCAAATACCAGGGCTGAATATCTAGGAATAATCCCCAATATCAGGACTGAATATCCAGGAATAATACCCAACATCAGGGCTGAATATCCATTGAAAACCCCAATTTCAGGTCTAAAAATACAGGAATAATCCCCAATATCAGGGCTGAACATCCAGGAATAATTTCTAACATTACTACTGAATACCTAGGAATAATCCACAATATCAGGGCTGAATATCTAGGAATAATCGCCAATATCGTTGCTGAATATCCAGGAATAATCCCCAATATCAGGTCTGAATATCTCGGAATAATCCCCAGTATCAATGCTAAATATCTAGGAATAGTCCCCAATATCAATGCTGAATATCCAGGAATTATCCCCAATATCAGGGCAGAATATCCAGGAATAATCCCCAATATCAGGACTGGATATCAAGGAATAAACCCCAGTACCAAGGCTGAGTATCTAGGAATAACCCCCAATATCAGGACTGAATATCCAGGAATAATCCCCAATATCAGCAGAATATCCAGGAATAATCCCAAATATCAGGGCTCAATATCCAGGAATAACCTCCAATATCAGGGCTGAATATCCAGGAATAATACCCAATATCAGCAATGAACAGCCCAGAATAGTTGCTAATATCTCAACTGAATATTCATCAATAATCTCCAATATCAGGGCTGAATATTCAGGGATAATTCCAATGTCAGTGCTGAATATCCTGGAATTATCCCCAATATCAGGGCAGAATATCCAGGAATAATACCCGATATCAGAATTGAATATCCAGGAATAATCCCCAATATCAGGACTGGATATCAAGGAATAAACCCCAGTAACAAGGCTGAGTATCTAGGAATAACCCCCAATATCAGGACTGAATATCCAGGAATAATCCCCAATATCAGGGTTGAATATCCAGGAATAGTCCCCAATGTCACGGCTGTATATCCAGGAATAATCCCCAATATAAGCAGAATATCCAGGAATAATCCCAAATATCAGGGCTCAATATCCAGGAATAACCTCCAATATCAGGGCTGAATATCTCGGAATAATCCCCAGCATCAATGCTAAATATCTAGGAATATTCCCCAATATCAATGCTGAATATCCAGGAATAATACCCAATATCAATGCTGAATACCTAGGAGTAATCCCCAATATCAGGCCTAAATATCCAGGAATTATCCCCAATATCAGTGCTGAATACCTAGGAATAATCCCCAATACCAGGGCTGAATATCTAGGAATAATCCTGAATGTCAGGACTGAATATCCAGGAATAGTCCCCAATATCACGGCTGTATATCCAGGAATAATCCCAATATCAGGATTGAATATCCAGGAATAATCCCCAATATCAGGGCTGAATATCCATTGATAACCCCAATATCAGGTCTAAAAATCCAGGAATAATCCCCAATATCAGGGCTGAACATCCAGGAATAATTTCTAACATCACTACTGAATACATAGGAACAATTCACAATATTAGGGCTGAATATCTCGGAATGATTCCCAATATCGTTGCTGAATATCCAGGAATAATCCCCAATATCAGGTCTGAATACCTAGGAATAATCACAAATATCAGGACTGAATATCTCGGAATAGTCCCCAGTATCAATTCTGAATATCTAGGAATAGTCCCCAATATCAATGCTGAATATCCAGGAATAATCCGCAACATCAATGCTGAATATCCAGGAATAATCCCCAATATCAGAACTGAATATCCAGGAATAATCCCCAATACCAGGGCTGAATTTCCGGGAATAATCCCCAATATCAGGGCTGAATATCCTGGAATAATCCCCAATATCAGGGCAGAATATCCAGGAATAATCCCCAATAGCAGAACTGAATATCCAGGAATAATCCCCAATATCAGAACTGAATATCTAGGAATAATCCCCAATATCAGGACTGAATATCCAGGAATAATACCCAATATCAGCAATGAACAGCCCAGAATAGTTGCTAATATCTCAACTGAATATTCATCAATAATCTCCAATATCAGGGCTGAATATTCAGGGATAATTCCAATGTCAGTGCTGAATATCCTGGAATTATCCCCAATATCAGGGCAGAATATCCAGAAATAATACCCAATATCAGAACTGAATATCCAGGAATAATCCCCAATATCAGGACTGGATATCAAGGAATAAACCCCAGTACCAAGGCTGAGTATCTAGGAATAACCCCCAATATCAGGACTGAATATCCAGGAATAATCCCCAATATCAGAACTGAATATCCAGGAATAATCTCCAATATCAGGACAATATCTAGGAATAATACTGAATATTAGGGTGTAATATCCAAGAATAATACCCAATATCAATGCTGAATATCCAGGAATAATCCCCAATATCAGGCCTAAATATCCAGGAATTATCCCCAATATCAGTGCTGAATACCTAGGAATAATCCCCAATACCCGGGATTATTCCAAGATATTCAGCCCTGATATTGGGGATTAACAGCAAGGAGGCAGAAGTGCAGGATAAAATCAAAAATGGCATGATAAACAGCTCTTTTTTATACAATACAGGACAACAGGATTCATTGCTATGCTGTTTTAACACTATGACGACAAATGGAATCTCAGTTGAATGAGTGTGGAGTTATTCACTGTTATTGTTTGGATCAGGTAGCATTGATCCCACCTGCAGACCAAAAAAAATTATAAGAATCATTTTTCACACGAGATGAATATAAAATAAGGGGGCTAACAAGGACTGAGGCAAAGTTATTACACAAAACAATTTCCAAAAAACATTGTAGGTGGTGAAGTATAACATTAGAGTATAACATTAGTATAACATTAGGACTGAATATCCAGGAATAATCCCCAATATCAGGGTTGAATATCCAGGAATAGTCCCCAATATCACGGCTGTATATCCAGGAATAATCCCCAATATCAGGACGGAATACCCAGGAATAATCCCAAATATCAGGGCTAAATATCCAGGAATAACCTCCAATATCAGGGGTGAATATCCTGGAATAATCTCCAATATCAGGGATGAATATCCTGGAATAATCCCCAATATCAGGAATGAACATCCAGGAATAATCCCCAATATCAGAACTGAATATCCAGGAATTATCCCCAATATCAGGAGTGAATATCCAGGAACAATCCCCAATATCAGAACTGAATATCCAGGAATAATCCAATATCAGGACAATATCTAGGAATAATCCTGAATATCAGGGTTTAATATCCAAGAATAATCCCCAATATCAATGCTGAATATCCAGGAATAATCCCCAATATCAGGACTCAATATCCAGAAATAACGCTCAATATCAGGGCTGAATATCCAGAAATAATCCCCAATATGAGGGTTGAATATCCAGCAATAGTCCACAATATCAGGGCTCAATATCCAGGAATATTCCCCAATGTCACGGCTGTATGTCCAGGAATAATCCCCAATA
The DNA here is from genome assembly GCF_017639515.1 of Carcharodon carcharias. Taxonomy (NCBI): domain Eukaryota; kingdom Metazoa; phylum Chordata; class Chondrichthyes; order Lamniformes; family Lamnidae; genus Carcharodon; species Carcharodon carcharias. The sequence continues at coordinate 8,266,225 of NC_054469.1, forward strand.
TCAGGACTGAATACCCAGGAATAATCCCAAATATCAGGGCTCAATATTCAGGAATAACCTCCAATATCAGGGGTGAATATCCTGGAATAATCTCCAATATCAGGTATGAATATCCTGGAATAATCCCCAATATCAGAACTGAATATCCATGAATAATCCCCAATATCAGGACTGCACATCTAGGAATAAACCCAAATACCAGGGCTGAATATCTAGGAATAATCCCCAATATCAGGACTGAATATCCAGGAATAATCCCCAATATCAGGGCTGAATATCCATTGAAAACCCCAATTTCAGGTCTAAAAATACAGGAATAATCCCCAATATCAGGGCTGAACATCCAGGAATAATTTCTAACATTACTACTGAATACCTAGGAATAATCCACAATATCAGGGCTGAATATCTAGGAATAATCCCCAATATCGTTGCTGAATATCCAGGAATAATCCCCAATATCAGGTCTGAATATCTCGGATTAATCCCCAATATCAGGACTGAATATCCAGGAATAATACCCAATATCAGCAATGAACAGCCCAGAATAGTTGCTAATATCTCAACTGAATATTCATCAATAATCCCCAATATCAGGGCAGAATATCCAGGAATAATACCCAATATCAGAATTGAATATCCAGGAATAATCCCCAATATCAGGACTGGATATCAAGGAATAAACCCCAGTACCAAGGCTGAGTATCTAGGAATAACCCCCAATATCAGGACTGAATATCCAGGAATAATCCCCAATATCAGGGTTGAATATCCAGGAATAGTCCCCAATGTCACGGCTGTATATCCAGGAATAATCCCCAATATCAGCAGAATATCCAGGAATAATCCCCAATATCAGGTCTGAATATCTCGGATTAATCCCCAATATCAGGGCTGAATATCTCGGAATAATCCCCAGTATCAATGCTAAATATCTAGGAATAGTCCCCAATATCAATGCTGAATATCCAGGAATAATCCCCAATATCAATGCTGAATACCTAGGAGTAATCCCCAATATCAGGCCTAAATATCCAGGAATTATCCCCAATATCAGTGCTGAATACCTAGGAATAATCCCCAATACCAGGGCTGAATATTTTGGAATAATCCCGAATATCAGGACTGAATATCCAGGAATAATCCTCAATATCAGGGAAGAATATCCAGGAATAGTCCCCAATATCACGGCTGTGTATCCAGGAATAGTCCCCAATATCAGGACGGAATACCCAGGAATAATCCCAAATATCAGGGCTAAATATCCAGGAATAACCTCCAATATCAGGGGTGAATATCCTGGAATAATCTCCAATTTCAGGGATGAATATCCTGGAATAATCCCCAATATCAGGAATGAACATCCAGGAATAATCCCCAATATCAGAACTGAATATCCAGGAATTATCCCCAATATCAGGAGTGAATATCCAGGAACAATCCCCAATATCAGAACTGAATATCCAGGAATAATCTCCAAAATTAGGACAATATCTAGGAATAATCCTGAATATCAGGGTTTAATATCCAAGAATAATCCCCAATATCAATGCTGAATATCCAGGAATAATCCCCAATATCAGGACTCAATATCCAGAAATAATGCCCAATATCAGGGCTGAATATCCAGAAATAATCCCCAATATGAGGGTTGAATATCCAGCAATAGTCCACAATATCAGGGCTCAATATCCAGGAATATTCCCCAATGTCACGGCTTTATGTCCAGGAATAATCCCAAATATCAGGGCTCAATATCCAGGAATAACATCCAATATCAGGGGTGAATATCCTGGAATAATCTCCAATATCAGGTATGAATATCCTGGAATAATCCCCAATATCAGAACTGAATATCCATGAATAATCCCCAATATCAGGACTGGACATCTAGGAATAAACCCAAATACCAGGGCTGAATATCTAGGAATAATCCCCAATATCAGGTCTGAATATCCAGGAATAATCCCCAATATCAGGGCTGAATATCCATTGAAAACCCCAATTTCAGGTCTAAAAATACAGGAATAATCCCCAATATCAGGGCTGAACATCCAGGAATAATTTCTAACATTACTACTGAATACCTAGGAATAATCCACAATATCAGGGATGAATATCTAGGAATAATCCCCAATATCAGGTCTGAATATCTCGGATTAATCCCCAATATCAGGGCTGAATATCTCGGAATAATCCCCAGTATCAATGCTAAATATCTAGGAATAGTCCCCAATATCAATGCTGAATATCCAGGAATAATCCCCAATATCAATGCTGAATACCGAGGAGTAATCCCCAATATCAGGCCTAAATATCCCGGAATTATCCCCAATATCAGTGCTGAATACCTAGGAATAATCCCCAATACCAGGGCTGAATATCTTGGAATAATCCCGAATATCAGGACTGAATATCCAGGAATAATCCTCAATATCAGGGTTGAATATCCAGGAATAGTCCCCAATATCACGGCTGTATATCCAGGAAAAATCCCCAATATCAGGACGGAATACCCAGGAATAATCCCAAATATCAGGGCTAAATATCCAGGAATAACCTCCAATATCAGGGCTGAATATCCTGGAATAATCTCCAATATCAGGGATGAATATCCTGGAATAATCCCCAATATCAGGAATGAACATCCAGGAATAATCCCCAATATCAGAACTGAATATCCAGGAATTATCCCCAATATCAGGAGTGAATATCCAGGAACAATCCCCAATATCAGAACTGAATATCCAGGAATAATCCAATATCAGGACAATATCTAGGAATAATCCTGAATATCAGGGTTTAATATCCAAGAATAATCCCCAATATCAATGCTGAATATCCAGGAATAATCCCCAATATCAGGACTCAATATCCAGAAATAACGCTCAATATCAGGGCTGAATATCCAGAAATAATCCCCAATATGAGGGTTGAATATCCAGCAATAGTCCACAATATCAGGGCTCAATATCCAGGAATATTCCCCAATGTCACGGCTGTATGTCCAGGAATAATCCCCAATATCAGGACTGAATACCCAGGAATAATCCCAAATATCAGGGCTCAATATTCAGGAATAACCTCCAATATCAGGGGTGAATATCCTGGAATAATCTCCAATATCAGGTATGAATATCCTGGAATAATCCCCAATATCAGAACTGAATATCCATGAATAATCCCCAATATCAGGACTGCACATCTAGGAATAAACCCAAATACCAGGGCTGAATATCTAGGAATAATCCCCAATATCAGGACTGAATATCCAGGAATAATCCCCAATATCAGGGCTGAATATCTATTGAAAACCCCAATTTCAGGTCTAAAAATACAGGAATAATCCCCAATATCAGGGCTGAACATCCAGGAATAATTTCTAACATTACTACTGAATACCTAGGAATAATCCACAATATCAGGGCTGAATATCTAGGAATAATCGCCAATATCGTTGCTGAATATCCAGGAATAATCCCCAATATCAGGTCTGAATATCTCGGATTAATCCCCAATATCAGGACTGAATATCCAGGAATAATACCCAATATCAGCAATGAACAGCCCAGAATAGTTGCTAATATCTCAACTGAATATTCATCAATAATCTTCAATATCAGGGCTGAATATTCAGGGATAATTCCAATGTCAGTGCTGAATATCCTGGAATTATCCCCAATATCAGGGCAGAATATCCAGGAATAATACCCAATATCAGGACTGAATCTCCAGGAATACTCCCAAATATCAGGACTGAATATCTAGGAATAATCCTGAATATCAGGGTTTAATATCCAGGAATAATCCCTAATATCAATGCTGAATATCCAGGAATAATCCACAATATCAGAACTCAATATCTAGGAATAATACCCAATATCAGGACTGAATATCCAGGAATAATCCCCAATATCAGGACTGGATATCAAGGAATAAACCCCAGTACCAGGGCTGAGTATCTAGGAATAAACCCCAATAACAGAACTGAACATCCAGGAATAATCCCCAATATCAGGAGTGAATTTCCGGGAATAATCCCCAATATCAGGGCAGAATATACTGGAATAATCTCCAGTATCAGGGCAGAATATCCAGGTATAATCCCCAATATCAGAACTGAATATTCAGGAATAATCCCCAATATCAGAACTGAATATCCAGGAATTATCCCCAATATCAGGAGTGAATATCCAGGAACAATCCCCAATATCAGAACTGAATATCCAGGAATAATCTCCAATATCAGGACAATATCTAGGAATAATCCTGAATATCAGGGTTTAATATCCAAGAATAATCCCCAATATCAATGCTGAATATCCAGGAATAATCCCCAATATCAGAATATCCAGGAATAATCTCCAATATCAGGACAATATCTAGGAATAATATCAGGGTTTAATATCCAAGAATAATCCCCAATATCAATGCTGAATATCCTGGAATAATCCCCAATATCAGGACTGAATATCTAGGAATAATACCCAATATCAGGGCAGAATATCCAGGAATAACCTCCAATATCAGGGGTGAATATCCTGGAATAATCTCCAATATCAGGTATGAATATCCTGGAATAAACCCCAATATCAGTAATGAATATCCAGGAATAGTCCACAATATCAGGGCTCAATATCCAGGAATATTCCCCAATGTCACGGCTGAATGTCCACGAATAATCCCCAATATCAGGACTGAATACCCAGAATAATCCCAAATATCAGGGCAGAATATCCAGGAATAACCTCCAATATCAGGGGTGAATATCCTGGAATAATCTCCAATATCAGGTATGAATATCCTAGAATAATCTCCAATATCAGTAATGAATATCCAGGAATAATACCCAATATCAGAACTGAATATCCATGAACAATCCCCAATATCAAGACTGGACATCTAGGAATAAACCCAAATACCAGGGCTGAACATCTAGGAATAATCCCCAATATCAGGACTGAATATCCAGGAATAATCCCCAACATCAGGGCTGAATATCCAGGAATTATCCCCAATATCAGGAGTGAATATCCAGGAACAATCCCCAATATCAGAACTGAATATCCAGGAATAATCACCAATATCAGGACAATATCTAGGAATAATCCTGAATATCAGGGTTTAATATCCAAGAATAATCCCCAATATCAATGCTGAATATTCAGGAATAATGCCCAATATCAGGACTCAATATCCAGAAATAATGCCCAATATCAGGGCTGAATATCCAGAAATAATCCCGAATATGAGGGTTGAATATCCAGGAATAGTCCACAATATCAGGGCTCAATATCCAGGAATATTCCCCAATGTCACGGCTGTATGTCCAGGAATAATCCCCAATAACAGGACTGAATACCCAGAATAATCCCAAATATCAGGGCAGAATATCCAGGAATAACCTCCAATATCAGGGGTGAATATCCTGGAATAATCTCCAATATCAGGTATGAATATCCTGGAATAATCCCCAATATCAGTAATGAATATCCAGGAATAGTCCACAATATCAGGGCTCAATATCCAGGAATATTCCCCAATGTCACGGCTGTATGTCCAGGAATAATCCCCAATATCAGGACTGAATACCCAGAATAATCCCAAATATCAGGGCAGAATATCCAGGAATAACCTCCAATATCAGGGGTGAATATCCTGGAATAATCTCCAATATCAGGTATGAATATCCTGGAATAATCCCCAATATCAGTAATGAATATCCAGGAATAATCCCCAATATCAGAACTGAATATCCATGAACAATCCCCAATATCAAGACATCTAGGAATAAACCCAAATACCAGGGCTGAATATCTAGGAATAATCCCCAATATCAGGACTGAATATCCAGGAATAATACCCAACATCAGGGCTGAATATCCATTGAAAACCCCAATTTCAGGTCTAAAAATACAGGAATAATCCCCAATATCAGGGCTGAACATCCAGGAATAATTTCTAACATTACTACTGAATACCTAGGAATAATCCACAATATCAGGGCTGAATATCTAGGAATAATCGCCAATATCGTTGCTGAATATCCAGGAATAATCCCCAATATCAGGTCTGAATATCTCGGAATAATCCCCAGTATCAATGCTAAATATCTAGGAATAGTCCCCAATATCAATGCTGAATATCCAGGAATTATCCCCAATATCAGGGCAGAATATCCAGGAATAATCCCCAATATCAGGACTGGATATCAAGGAATAAACCCCAGTACCAAGGCTGAGTATCTAGGAATAACCCCCAATATCAGGACTGAATATCCAGGAATAATCCCCAATATCAGGGTTGAATATCCAGGAATAGTCCCCAATGTCACGGCTGTATATCCAGGAATAATCCCCAATATCAGCAGAATATCCAGGAATGATCCCAAATATCAGGGCTCAATATCCAGGAATAACCTCCAATATCAGGACTGAATATCCAGGAATAATACCCAATATCAGCAATGAACAGCCCAGAATAGTTGCTAATATCTCAACTGAATATTCATCAATAATCTCCAATATCAGGGCTGAATATTCAGGGATAATTCCAATGTCAGTGCTGAATATCCTGGAATTATCCCCAATATCAGGGCAGAATATCCAGGAATAATACCCGATATCAGAATTGAATATCCAGGAATAATCCCCAATATCAGGACTGGATATCAAGGAATAAACCCCAGTAACAAGGCTGAGTATCTAGGAATAACCCCCAATATCAGGACTGAATATCCAGGAATAATCCCCAATATCAGGGTTGAATATCCAGGAATAGTCCCCAATGTCACGGCTGTATATCCAGGAATAATCCCCAATATCAGCAGAATATCCAGGAATAATCCCAAATATCAGGGCTCAATATCCAGGAATAACCTCCAATATCAGGGCTGAATATCTCGGAATAATCCCCAGCATCAATGCTAAATATCTAGGAATATTCCCCAATATCAATGCTGAATATCCAGGAATAATACCCAATATCAATGCTGAATACCTAGGAGTAATCCCCAATATCAGGCCTAAATATCCAGGAATTATCCCCAATATCAGTGCTGAATACCTAGGAATAATCCCCAATACCAGGGCTGAATATCTAGGAATAATCCTGAATGTCAGGACTGAATATCCAGGAATAGTCCCCAATATCACGGCTGTATATCCAGGAATAATCCCCAATATCAGGATTGAATATCCAGGAATAATCCCCAATATCAGGGCTGAATATCCATTGATAACCCCAATATCAGGTCTAAAAATCCAGGAATAATCCCCAATATCAGGGCTGAACATCCAGGAATAATTTCTAACATCACTACTGAATACATAGGAACAATTCACAATATTAGGGCTGAATATCTCGGAATGATTCCCAATATCGTTGCTGAATATCCAGGAATAATCCCCAATATCAGGTCTGAATACCTAGGAATAATCACAAATATCAGGACTGAATATCTCGGAATAGTCCCCAGTATCAATTCTGAATATCTAGGAATAGTCCCCAATATCAATGCTGAATATCCAGGAATAATCCCCAACATCAATGCTGAATATCCAGGAATAATCCCCAATATCAGAACTGAATATCCAGGAATAATCCCCAATACCAGGGCTGAATTTCCGGGAATAATCCCCAATATCAGGGCTGAATATCCTGGAATAATCCCCAATATCAGGGCAGAATATCCAGGAATAATCCCCAATAGCAGAACTGAATATCCAGGAATAATCCCCAATATCAGAACTGAATATCTAGGAATAATCCCCAATATCAGGACTGAATATCCAGGAATAATACCCAATATCAGCAATGAACAGCCCAGAATAGTTGCTAATATCTCAACTGAATATTCATCAATAATCTCCAATATCAGGGCTGAATATTCAGGGATAATTCCAATGTCAGTGCTGAATATCCTGGAATTATCCCCAATATCAGGGCAGAATATCCAGAAATAATACCCAATATCAGAACTGAATATCCAGGAATAATCCCCAATATCAGGACTGGATATCAAGGAATAAACCCCAGTACCAAGGCTGAGTATCTAGGAATAACCCCCAATATCAGGACTGAATATCCAGGAATAATCCCCAATATCAGAACTGAATATCCAGGAATAATCTCCAATATCAGGACGATATCTAGGAATAATACTGAATATTAGGGTGTAATATCCAAGAATAATACCCAATATCAATGCTGAATATCCAGGAATAATCCTCAATATCAGGCCTAAATATCCAGGAATTATCCCCAATATCAGTGCTGAATACCTAGGAATAATCCCCAATACCCGGGATTATTCCAAGATATTCAGCCCTGATATTGGGGATTAACAGCAAGGAGGCAGAAGTGCAGGATAAAATCAAAAATGGCATGATAAACAGCTCTTTTTTATACAATACAGGGACAACAGGATTCATTGCTATGCTGTTTTAACACTATGACGACAAATGGAATCTCAGTTGAATGAGTGTGGAGTTATTCACTGTTATTGTTGGATCAGGTAGCATTGATCCCACCTGCAGACCAAAAAAAATTATAAGAATCATTTTCACACGAGATGAATATAAAATAAGGGGGCTAACAAGGACTGAGGCAAAGTTATTACACAAAACAATTTCCAAAAAACATTGTAGGTGGTGAAGTATAACATTAGAGTATAACATTAGTATAACATTAGGACTGAATATCCAGGAATAATCCCCAATATCAGGGTTGAATATCCAGGAATAGTCCCCAATATCACGGCTGTATATCCAGGAATAATCCCCAATATCAGGACGGAATACACAGGAATAATCCCAAATATCAGGGCTAAATATCCAGGAATAACCTCCAATATCAGGGGTGAATATCCTGGAATAATCTCCAATATCAGGGATGAATATCCTGGAATAATCCCCAATATCAGAACTGAATATCCATGAATAATCCCCAATATCAGGACTGGATATCTAGGAATAAACCCCAATACCAGGGCTGAATAGGAATAATCCCCAATATCAGGACTGAATATCCAGGAATAATCCCCAATATCAGCAGAATATCCAGGAATAATTCCAAATATCAGGGCTCAATATCCAGGAATAACCTCCAATATCAGGGGTGAATATCCTGGAATAATCTCCAATCTCAGGGTTGAATATCCTGGAATAATCCCCAATATCAGGAATGAATATCCAGGAATAATCCCCAATATCAGAACTGAATATCCAGGAATAATCTCCAATATCAGGACAATATCTAGGAATAATACTGAATATTAGGGTGTAATATCCAAGAATAATACCCAATATCAATGCTGAATATCCAGGAATAATCCCCAATATCAGGCCTAAATATCCAGGAATTATCCCCAATATCAGTGCTGAATACCTAGGAATAATCCCCAATACCAGGGCTGAATATCTTGGAATAATCCCGAATATCAGGACTGAATATCCAGGAATAATCCCCAATATCAGGGTTGAATATCCAGGAATAGTCCCCAATATCACGGCTGTATATCCAGGAATAATCCCCAATATCAGGACGGAATACCCAGGAATAATCCCAAATATCAGGGCTAAATATCCAGGAATAACCTCCAATATCAGGGGTGAATATCCTGGAATAATCTCCAATATCAGGGATGAATATCCTGGAATAATCCCCAATATCAGGAATGAACATCCAGGAATAATCCCCAATATCAGAACTGAATATCCAGGAATTATCCCGAATATCAGGAGTGAATATCCAGGAACAATCCCCAATATCAGAACTGAATAGCCAGGAATAATCTCCAATATCAGGACAATATCTAGGAATAATCCTGAATATCAGGGTTTATTATCCAAGAATAATCCCCAATATCAATGCTGAATATCCAGGAATAATCCCCAATATCAGGACTCAATATCCAGAAATAATGCCCAATATCAGGGCTGAATATCCAGAAATAATCCCCAATATGAGGGTTGAATATCCAGCAATAGTCCACAATATCAGGGCTCAATATCCAGGAATATACCCCAATGTCACGGCTGTATGTCCAGGAATAATCCCCAATATCAGGACTGAATACCCAGGAATAATCCCAAATATCAGGGCTCAATATCCAGGAATAACCTCCAAAATCAGGGGTAAATATCCTGGAATAATCTCCAATATCAGGTATGAATATCCTGGAATAATCCCCAATATCAGAACTGAATATCCATGAATAATCCCCAATATCAGGACTGGACATCTAGGAATAAACCCAAATACCAGGGCTGAATATCTAAGAATAATCCCCAATATCAGGACTGAATATCCAGGAATAATCCCCAATATCAGGGTTGAATATCCAAGAATAGTCCCCAATGTCACAGCTGTATATCCAGGAATAATCCCCAATATCAGGATTGAATACCCAGGAATAATCCCAAATATCAGGGCTCAATATCCAGGAATAACCTCCAATATCAGGGGAGAATATCCTGGAATAATCTCCAATATCAGGGATGAATATCCTGGAATAATCCCCAATATCAGAACTGAATATCCATGAATAATCCCCAATATCAGGACTGGATATCTAGGAATAAACCCCAATACCAGGGCTGAATATCTAGGAATAATCCCCAATATCAGGACTGAATATCCAGGAATAATTTCTAACATCACTACTGAATACATAGGGATAATTCACAATATCAGGGCTGAATATCTCGGAATAATCCCCAATATCGTTGCTGAATATCCTGGAATAATTCCCAATATCAGGTCTGAATATCTCGGATTAATCCCCAACATCAGGGCTGAATACCTCGGAATAATCCCCAGTATCAATTCTGAATATCTAGGAATAATCCCCGATATCAATGCTGAATATCCAGGAATAATCCCCAATATCAATGCTGAATACCTAGGAGTAATCCCCAATATCAGGCCTAAATATCCAGGAATGATCCCCAATATCAGTGCTGAATACCTAGGAATAATCCCCAATATCAGGGCTGAATATCTCGGAATAATCCCCAGTATCAATGCTGAATATCCAGCAATAATCCCCAATATCAGGACTCAATATCCAGGAATAATGCCCAATATCAGGGCTGAATGTCCAGAAATAATCCCCAATATCAGGATTCAATATCCATGAATAATGCCCAACACCAAAGCTGAATATCTAGCAAAAATCCCCAATATCGGGACTGAATATCCAGGAATAATACCCAATACCAGGGCTGAATATCTAAGAATAATCCCCAATATCAGGACTGAATATCCAGGAATAATCCCCAATATCAGGGTTGAATATCCAAGAATAGTCCCCAATGTCACAGCTGTATATCCAGGAATAATCCCCAATATCAGGACTGAATACCCAGGAATAATCCCAAATATCAGGGCTCAATATCCAGGAATAACCTCCAATATCAGGGGAGAATATCCTGGAATAATCTCCAATATCAGGGATGAATATCCTGGAATAATCCCCAATATCAGAACTGAATATCCATGAATAATCCCCAATATCAGGACTGGATATCTAGGAATAAACCCCAATACCAGGGCTGAATATCTAGGAATAATCCCCAATATCAGGACTGAATATCCAGGAATAATCCCCAATATCAGGGCTGAATATCCATTGAAAACACCAATTTCAGTTCTAAAAATCCAGGACTAATCCCCAATATCAGGGCTGAACATCCAGGAATAATTTCTAACATCACTACTGAATACATAGGGATAATTCACAATATCAGGGCTGAATATCTCGGAATAATCCCCAATATCGTTGCTGAATATCCTGGAATAATTCCCAATATCAGGTCTGAATATCTCGGATTAATCCCCAACATCAGGGCTGAATACCTCGGAATAATCCCCAGTATCAATTCTGAATATCTAGGAATAATCCCCGATATCAATGCTGAATATCCAGGAATAATCCCCAATATCAATGCTGAATACCTAGGAGTAATCCCCAATATCAGGCCTAAATATCCAGGAATGATCCCCAATATCAGTGCTGAATACCTAGGAATAATCCCCAATATCAGGGCTGAATATCTCGGAATAATCCCCAGTATCAATGCTGAATATCCAGCAATAATCCCCAATATCAGGACTCAATATCCAGGAATAATGCCCAATATCAGGGCTGAATGTCCAGAAATAATCCCCAATATCAGGATTCAATATCCATGAATAATGCCCAACACCAAAGCTGAATATCTAGCAAAAATCCCCAATATCGGGACTGAATATCCAGGAATAATACCCAATACCAGGGCTGAATATCCTGGAATAATCCCCAATATCAGGACTGAATATCCAGGAATAATCCCCAATCTCAGGCCTGAATATCCAGGAATAATCCCCAATCTCAGGCCTGAATATCCAGGAATAATCCCAAATATCAGGGCTCAATATCCAGGAATATCCTCCAATATCAAGGGTGAATATCCTGGAATAATCCCCAATATCAGGAATGAATATCCAGGAATAATACCCAATATCCGAACTGAATAGCCATGAATAATCCTCAATATCAGGACTGGACATCTAGGAATATACCCCAATACCAGGGCTCAATATCTAGGAATAATCCCCAATATCAGGACTGAATATCCAGGAATAATCCCCAATATCAGGGCAGAATATCCAGCAAAAATCCCCAATATCGGAACTGAATATCCAGGAATAATCCCAAATATCAGGACTGAATATCTAGGAATATTCCTGAATATCAGGGTTTAATATCCTGGAATAATCCCATATAAATGCTGAATATCCAGGAATAATCCCCAATATCAGAACTGAATATCCAGGAATAATCCCCAATATCAGGAATGAATATCCAGGAATAATCCCCAATATCAGGACTGGACATCTAGGAATAAATCCAAATACCAGGGCTGAATATCTAGGAATAATCCCCAATATCAGGACTGAATATCCAGGAATAATCCCCAATATCAGGACTCAATATCCAGGAATAATGCCCAATATCAGGGCTGAATATCCAGAAATAATCCCCAATATCAGGATTCAATATCCATGAATAATGCCCAACACCAAAGCTGAATATCTAGCAAAAATCCCCAATATCGGGACTGAATATCCAGGAATTATACCCAATACCAGGGCTGAATATCCTGGAATAATCCCCAATATCAGGACTGAATATCCAGGAATAATCCCCAATCTCAGGCCTGAATATCCAGGAATAATCCCCAATATTAGGGCTGTATATCCAGGAATAATCCCCAATATCAGGACTGAATATCCAGGAATAATCCCAAATATCAGGGCTCAATATCCAGGAATATCCTCCAATATCAGGGGTGAATATCCTGGAATAATCCCCAATATCAGGAATGAATATCCAGGAATAATACCCAATATCCGAACTGAATATCCATGAATAATCCCCAATATCAGGACTGGACATCTAGGAATAAACCCCTATACTAGGGCTCAATATCTAGGAATAATCCCCAATATCAGGACTGAATATCCAGGAATAATCCCCAATATCAAGGCAGAATATCCAGCAAAAATCCCCAATATCAGAACTGAATATCCAGGAATAATCCCAAATATCAGGACTGAATATCTAGGAATATTCCTGAATATCAGGGTTTAATATCCTGGAATAATCCCATATAAATGCTGAATATCCAGGAATAATCCCCAATATCAGAACTGAATATCCAGGAATAATCCCCAATATCAGGAATGAATATCCAGGAATAATCCCCAATATCAGGACTGGACATCTAGGAATAAATCCAAACACCAGGGCTGAATATCTAGGAATAATCCCCAATATCAGGACTGAATATCCAGGAATAATCCCCAATATCAGGGCTGAATATCCACTGAAAACCCCAATTTCAGTTCTAAAAATACAGGAAAAATCCCCAATATCAGGGCTGAACATCCAGGAATAATTTCTAACATTACTACTGAATACCTAGGAATAATCCACAATATCAGAGCTGAATATCTAGGAATAATCCTGAATATCGGTTTAATATCCAGGGATAATCCCCAATATCAATGCTGAATGTCCAGGAATAATCCCTAATATCAGGACTGAATATCTAGGAATAATACCCAATATCAGGACTGAATTTCCGGGAATAATCCCCAATATCAGGGCTGAATATCCTGGAATAATCCCCAGTATCAGGGCAGAATACCCAGGTATAATCCCCAATATCAGAAGTGAATATTCAGGATTAATCCCCAATATCAGAACTGAATATCCAGGAATTATCCCCAATATCAGGAGTGAATATCCAGGAATAATCCCCAATATCAGGGCTGAATATCCTGGAATAATCCCCAGTATCAGGGCAGAATACCCAGGTATAATCCCCAATATCAGAACTGAATATTCAGGATTAATCCCCAATATCAGAACTGAATATCCAGGAATTATCCCCAATATCAGGAGTGAATATCCAGGAACAATCCCCAATATCAGAACTGAATATCCAGGAATAATCTCCAATATCAGGACAATATCTAGGAATAATCCTGAATATCAGGGTTTAATATCCAAGAATAATCCCCAATATCAATGCTGAATATCCAGGAATAATCCCCAATATCAGAACTGAATATCCAGGAATAATCTCCAATATCAGGACAATATCTAGGAATAATCCTGAATATCAGGGTTTAATATCCAAGAATAATCCCCAATATCAATGCTGAATATCCAGGAATAATCCCCAATATCAGGACTCAATATCCAGAAATAATGCCCAATATCAGGGCTGAATATACAGAAATAATCCCCAATATGAGGGGTGAATGTCCAGGAATAGTCCACAATATCAGGGCTCAATGTCCAGGAATAATCCCCAATCTCAGGCCTGAATATCCAGGAATAACCCCCAATATCAGCTGTTTATCCAGTAATAATCCCCGATATCAGGACTAGATATCTAGGAATAAACCCCAATACCAGGGCTGAATATCTAGGAATAATCCCCAATATCAGGACTGAATATCCAGGAATAATCCCCAATATCAGGACTGAATATCCAGGAATAATCCCCAATCTCAGGCCTGAATATCCAGGAATAATCCCCAATTTCAGGTCTAAAAATACAGGAATAATCCCCAATATCAGGGCTGAACATCCAGGAATAATTTCTAACATTACTACTGAATACCTAGGAATAATCCACAGTATCGTTGCTGAATATCCAGGAATAATCCCAAATATCAGGTCTGAATATCTTGGATTAATCCCCAATATCAAGGCTGAATATCTCGGAATAATCCCCAGTATCAATTCTAAATATCTAGGAATAGTCCCCAATATCAATGCTGAATATCCAGGAATAATCCCCAATATCAATGCTGAATACCTAGGAGTCATCCCCAATATCAGGCCTAAATATCCAGGAATGATCCCCAATATCAGTGCTGAATACCTAGGAATAATCCCCAATACCAGGGCTGAATATCTAGGAATAATCCCGAATGTCAGGACTGAATATCCAGGAATAATCCCCAATATCAGGGTTGAATATCCAGGAATAGTCCCCAATATCACGGCTGTATATCCAGGAATAATCCCCAATATCAGGATTGAATATCCAGGAATAATCCCCAATATCAGGGCTGAATATCCATTGATAACCACAATTTCAGGTCTAAAATCCAGGAATAATCCCCAATATCAGGGCTGAACATCCAGGAATAATTTCTAACATCACTACTGAATACATAGCAACAATTCACAATATTAGGGCTGAATATCTCGGAATAATCCCCAATATCGTTGCTGAATATCCAGGAATAATCCCCAATATCAGGTCTGAATATCTCGGATTAATCCCCAACATCAGGGCTGAATACCTCGGAATAATCCCCAGTATCAATTCTGAATATATAGGAATAGTCACTAATATCAACGCTGAATATCTAGGAATAATCCCCAATATCAATGCTGAATACCTAGGAGTAATCACCAATATCAGGCCTAAATATCCAGGAATGATCCCCAAAATCAGTGCTGAATACCTGGGAATAATGCCCAATATCAGGGCTGAATACCTCGGAATAATCCCTAGTATCAATTCTGAATATCTAGGAATAGTCCCCAATATCAATGCTGAATATCCAGGAATAATCCCCAATATCAATGCTGAATATCCGGGAATAATCCCCAATATCAGAACTGAATATCCAGGAATAATCCCCAATACCAGGGCTGAATTTCCGGGAATAATCCCCAATATCAGGGCTGAATATCCTGGAATAATCCCTAATATCAGGGCAGAATATCCAGGAATAATCCCCAATAGCAGAACTGAATATCCAGGAATAATCCCCAATATCAGAACTGAATATCAAGGAATAATCCCCAATATCAGGACTGAATATCAAGAAATAATACCCAATATCAGGAATGAACAGCACAGAATAGTTGCTAATATCTCAACTGAATATTCATCAATAATCTTCAATATCAGGGCTGAATATTCAGGGATAATTCCAATGCCAGTGCTGAATATCCTGGAATTATCCCCAATATCAGGGCAGAATATCCAGGAATAATACCCAATATAAGAACTGAATATCCAGGAATAATCCCCAATATCAGGACTGAATCTCCACGAATACTCCCAAATATCATGACTGAATATCTAGGAATAATCCTGAATATCAGGGTTTAATATCCAGGAATAATCCCTAATATCAATGCTGAATATCCAGGAATAATCCCCAATATCAGGACTCAATATCTAGGAATAATACCCAATATCAGGACTGAATATCCAGGAATAATCTCCAATATCAGGACTGGATATCAAGGAATAAACCCCAGTACCAGAGCTGAGTATCTAGGAATAACCCCCAATATCAGAACTGAATATCCAGGAATAATCCCCAATATCAGAACTGAATCTCCAGGAATACTCCCAAATATCAGAACTGAATATCTAGGAATAATTCTGAATATCAGGGTTTAATATCCAGGAATAATCCCCAATATCAATGCTGCATATCCAGGAATAATCTCCAATATCAGGACTGAATATCTAGGAATAACACCCAATATCAGGACTGAATATCTAGGAATAATCCCCAATATCAGGACTGCATTTCCGGGAATAATCCCCAATATCAGGGCAGAATATCCTGGAATAATCACCAGTATCAGGGCAGAATATCCAGGTATAATCCCCAATATCAGAACTGAATATTCAGGAATAATCCCCAATATCAGAACTGAATATCCAGGAATTATCCCCAATATCAGGAGTGAATATCCAAAAACAATCCCCAATATCAGAACTGAATATCCAGGAATAATCTCCAATATCAGGACAATATCTAGGAATAATCCTGAATATCAGTGTTTAATATACAAGAATAAAACCCAATATCAGGACTGAATATCCAGGAATAATCCCCAATATCAGGGCTGAATATCCATTGAAAACCCCAGTTTCAGGTCTAAAAATACAGGAATAATCCCCAATATCAGGGCTGAACATCCAGGAATAATTTCTAACATTACTACTGAATACCTAGGAATAATCCACAATATCAGGGCTGAATATCTCGGAATAATCACCAATATCGTTGCTGAATATCCAGAAATAATCCCCAATATCAGGTCTGAATATCTCGGATTAATCCCCAATATCAGGGCTGAATATCTCGGAATAATCCCCAGTATCAATGCTAAATATCTAGGAATAGTCCATAATATCAATGCTGAATATCCAGGAATAATCCCCAATATCAATGCTGAATACCTAGGAGTAATCCCCAATATCAGGCCTAAATATCCAGGAATCGTCCCCAATATCAATGCTGAATACCTAGGAGTAATCCCCAATATCAGGCCTAAATATCCAGGAATCATCCCCAATATCAGTGCTGAATACCTAGAAATAATCCCCAATACCAGGGCTGAATATCTAGGAATAATCCCGAATATCAGGACTGAATATCCAGGAATAATCCCCAATATCAGGGTTGAATATCCAGGAATAGTCCCCAATATCAGGACGGAATACCCAGGAATAATCCCAAATATCAGGGCTAAATATCCAGGAATAACCTCCAATATCAGGGGTGAATATCCTGGAATAATCTCCAATATCAGGGATGAATATCCTGGAATAATCCCCAATATCAGGAATGAACATCCAGGAATAATCCCCAATATCAGAACTGAATATCCATGAATAATCCCCAATATCAGGACTGCACATCTAGGAATAAACCCCAATACCAGGGTTGAATATCTAGGAATAATCCCCAATATCAGGATTGAATATCCAGGAATAATCCCCAATATCAGGGCTGAATATCCATTGATAACCCCAATTTCAGGTCTAAAAATCCAGGAATAATCCCCAATATCAGGGCTGAACATCCAGGAATAATTTCTAACATCACTACTGAATACATAGGAATAATTCACAATATCAGGGCTGAATATCTCAGAATAATCGCCAATATCGTTGCTGAATATCCTGGAATAATCCCCAATATCAGGTCTGAATATCTCGGATTAATCCCCAACATCAGGGCTGAATACCTCGGAATAATCCCCAGTATCAATTCTGAATATCTAGGAATAGTCCCCAATATCAATGCTGAATATCCAGGAATAATCCCCAACATCAATGCTGAATATCCAGGAATAAACCCCAATATCAGAACTGAATATTCAGGAATAATCCCAATACCAGGGCTGAATTTCTGGGAATAATCCCCAATATCAAGGCTGAATATCCTGGAATAATCCCCAGTATCAATTCTGAATATCTAGGAATAGTCCCCAATATCAATGCTGAATATCCAGGAATAATCCCCAACATCAATGCTGAATATCCAGGAATAATCCCCAATATCAGGACTCAATAACCAGCAATAATGCCCAATATCAGGGCTGAATATCCAGAAATAATCCCCAATATCAGGATTCAATATCCATGAATAATGCCCAACACCAAAGCTGAATATCTAGCAAAAATCCCAAATATCGGGACTGAATATTCACGAATAATCCCCAATACCAGTGCTGAATATCCTGGAATAATCCCCAATATCAGGACTGAATATCCAGGAATAATCCCCAATCTCAGGCCTGAATGTCCAGGAATAATCCCCAATATTAGGGCTGTATATCCAGGAATAATCCCCAATATCAGGACTGAATATCCAGGAATAATCCCAAATATCAGGGCTCAATATCCAGGAATATCCTCCAATATCAGGGGTGAATATCCGTGAATAATCCCCAATATCAGGAATGAATATCCAGGAATAATACCCAATATCCGAACTGAATATGCATGAATAATCCCCAATATCAGGACTGGACATCTAGGAATAAACCCCAATACCAGGGCTCAATATCTAGGAATAATCCCCAATATCAGGACTGAATATCCAGGAATAATCCGCAATATCAGGGCAGAATATCCAGCAATAATCCCCAATATCAGAACTGAATATCCAGGAATAATCCCAAATATCAGGACTGAATATCTAGGAATATTCTTGAATATCAGGGTTTAATATCCTGGAATAATCCCATATAATTGCTGAATATCCAAGAATAATCCCCAATATCAGAACTGAATATCCAGGAATAATCCCCAATATCAGGAATGAATATCCAAGGAATAATCCCCAATATCAAAACTGAATATCCATGAATAATCCCCAATATCAGGACTGGACATCTAGGAATAAATCCAAATACCAGGGCTGAATATCTAGGAATAATCCCCAATATCAGGACTGAATATCCAGGAATAATCCCCAATATCAGGGCTGAATATCCATTGAAAACCCCAATTTCAGGTCTAAAAATACAGGAATAAACCCCAATATCAGGGCTGAACATCCAGGAAGAATTTCTAGAATTACTACTGAATACCTAGGAATAATCCACAATATCAGGGCTGAATATCTCGGAATAATCCCCAATATCGTTGCTGAATATCCAGGAATAATCCCCAATATCAGGTCTGAATATCTTGGATTAATCCCCAATATCAATGCTGAATACCTAGGAGTAATCCCCAATATCAGGCCTAAATATCCAGGAATTATCCCCAATATCAGTGCTGAATACCTAGGAATAATCCCCAATACCAGGGCTGAATATCTAGGAATAATCCCGAATGTCAGGACTGAATATCCAGGAATAATCCCAATATCAGGGTTGAATATCCAGGAATAGTCCCCAATATCACGGCTGTATATCCAGGAATAATCCCCAATATCAATGCTGAATATCCGGGAATAATCCCCAATATCAGAACTGAATATCCAGGAATAATCCCAATACCAGGGCTGAATTTCCGGGTATAATCCCCAATATCAGGGCTGAATATCCTGGAATAATCCCCAATATCAAGGCAGAATATCCAGGAATAATCCCCAATAGCAGAACTGAATATCCAGGAATAATCCCCAATATCAGAACTGAATATCAAGGAATAATCCCCAATATCAGGACTGAATATCCAGGAATAATACCCAATATCAGCAATGAACAGCCCAGAATAGTTGCTAATATCTCAACTGAATATTCATCAATAATCTTCAATATCAGGGCTGAATATTCAGGGATAATTCCAATGTCAGTGCTGAATAACCTGGAATTATCCCCAATATCAGGGCAAAATATCCAGGAATAATACCCAATATCAGAACTGAATATCCAGGAATAATCCCCAATATCAGCACTGATTATCCAGGAATAATCCCCAATATCAGGACTGGATATCAAGGAATAAACCCCAGTACCAGGGCTGAGTATCTAGGAATAACCCCCAATATCAGAACTGAATATCCAGGAATAATCCCCAATATCAGAACTGAATCTCCAGGAATACTCCCAAATATCAGGACTGAATATCTAGGAATAATTCTGAATATCAGGGTTTAATATCCAGGAATAATCCCCAATATCAATGCTGAATATCCAGGAATAATCCCCAATATCAGGACTGAATATCTAGGAATAATGCCCAATATCAGGACTGAATATCCAGGAATAATCCCCAATATCAGGACTGCATTTCCGGGAATAATCCCCAGTATCAGGGCAAAATATCCAGGTATAATCCCCAATATCAGAACTGAATATTCAGGAATAATCCCCAATACCAGAACTGAATATCCAGGAATTATCCCCAATATCAGGAGTGAATATCCAGGAACAATCCCCAATATCAGAACTGAATAGCCAGGAATAATCTCCAATATCAGGACAATATCTAGGAATAATCCTGAATATCAGGGTTTAATATCCAAGAATAATCCCCAATATCAATGCTGAATATCCAGGAATAATCCCCAATATCAGGACTCAATATCCAGAAATAATGCCCAATATCAGGGCTGAATATCCAGAAATAATCCCCAATATGAGGGTTGAATATCCAGCAATAGTCCACAATATCAGGGCTCAATATCCAGGAATATTCCCCAATGTCACGGCTGTATGTCCAGGAATAATCCCCAATATCAGGACTGAATACCCAGGAATAATCCCAAATATCAGGGCTCAATATCCAGGAATAACATCCAATATCAGGGGTGAATATCCTGGAATAATCTCCAATATCAGGTATGAATATCCTGGAATAATCCCCAATATCAGAACTGAATATCCATGAATAATCCCCAAAATCAGGACTGGACATCTAGGAACAAACCCAAATACCAGGGCTGAATATCTAGGAATAATCCCCAATATCAGGACTGAATATCTAGGAATATTCTTGAATATCAGGGTTTAATATCCTGGAATAATCCCATATAATTGCTGAATATCCAGGAATAATCCCCAATATCAGAACTGAATATCCAGGAATAATCCCCAATATCAGGAATGAATATCCAAGGAATAATCCCCAATATCAAAACTGAATATCCATGAATAATCCCCAATATCAGGACTGGACATCTAGGAATAAATCCAAATACCAGGGCTGAATATCTAGGAATAATCCCCAATATCAGTACTGAATATCCAGGAATAATCCCCAATATCAGGGCTGAATATCCATTGAAAACCCCAATTTCAGGTCTAAAAATACAGGAATAATCCCCAATATCAGGGCTGAACATCCAGGAAGAATTTCTAGAATTACTACTGAATACCTAGGAATAATCCACAATATCAGGGCTGAATATCTCGGAATAATCCCCAATATCGTTGCTGAATATCCAGGAATAATCCCCAATATCAGGTCTGAATATCTTGGATTAATCCCCAATATCAATGCTGAATACCTAGGAGTAATCCCCAATATCAGGCCTAAATATCCAGGAATTATCCCCAATATCAGTGCTGAATACCTAGGAATAATCCCCAATACCAGGGCTGAATATCTAGGAATAATCCCGAATGTCAGGACTGAATATCCAGGAATAATCCCCAATATCAGGGTTGAATATCCAGGAATAGTCCCCAATATCACGGCTGTATATCCAGGAATAATCCCCAATATCAATGCTGAATATCCGGGAATAATCCCCAATATCAGAACTGAATATCCAGGAATAATCCCCAATACCAGGGCTGAATTTCCGGGTATAATCCCCAATATCAGGGCTGAATATCCTGGAATAATCCCCAATATCAAGGCAGAATATCCAGGAATAATCCCCAATAGCAGAACTGAATATCCAGGAATAATCCCCAATATCAGAACTGAATATCAAGGAATAATCCCCAATATCAGGACTGAATATCCAGGAATAATACCCAATATCAGCAATGAACAGCCCAGAATAGTTGCTAATATCTCAACTGAATATTCATCAATAATCTTCAATATCAGGGCTGAATATTCAGGGATAATTCCAATGTCAGTGCTGAATAACCTGGAATTATCCCCAATATCAGGGCAAAATATCCAGGAATAATACCCAATATCAGAACTGAATATCCAGGAATAATCCCCAATATCAGAACTGATTATCCAGGAATAATCCCCAATATCAGGACTGGATATCAAGGAATAAACCCCAGTACCAGGGCTGAGTATCTAGGAATAACCCCCAATATCAGAACTGAATATCCAGGAATAATCCCCAATATCAGAACTGAATATCCATGAATAATCCCCAATATCAGGACTGGACATCTAGGAACAAACCCAAATACCAGGGCTGAATATCTAGGAATAATCCCCAATATCAGGACTGAATATCTAGGAATATTCTTGAATATCAGGGTTTAATATCCTGGAATAATCCCATATAATTGCTGAATATCCAGGAATAATCCCCAATATCAGAACTGAATATCCAGGAATAATCCTCAATATCAGGAATGAATATCCAAGGAATAATCCCCAATATCAGGGCTGAATATCCACTGAAAACCCCAATTTCAGGTCTAAAAATACAGGAATAATCCCCAATATCAGGGCTGAACATCCAGGAATAATCACCAATATCAGAACTGAATATCAAGGAATAATCCCCAATATCAGGACTGAATATCCAGAAATAATACCCAATATCAGGAATGAACAGCACAGAATAGTTGCTAATATCTCAACTGAATATTCATCAATAATCTTCAATATCAGGGCTGAATATTCAGGGATAATTCCAATGTCAGTGCTGAATATCCTGGAATTATCCCCAATATCAGGGCAGAATATCCAGGAATAATACCCAATATAAGAACTGAATATCCAGGAATAATCCCCAATATCAGGACTGAATCTCCAGGAATACTCCCAAATATCATGACTGAATATTCAGGATTAATCCCCAATATCAGAACTGAATATCCAGGAATTATCCACAATATCAGGAGTGAATATCCAGGAACAATCCCCAATATCAGAACTGAATATCCAGGAATAATCTCCAATATCAGGACAATATCTAGGAATAATCCTGAATATCAGGGTTTAATATCCAAGAATAATCCCCAATATCAATGCTGAATATCCAGGAATAATCCCCAATATCAGAACTGAATATCCAGGAATAATCTCCAATATCAGGACAATATCTAGGAATAATCCTGAATATCAGGGTTTAATATCCAAGAATAATCCCCAATATCAATGCTGAATATCCAGGAATAATCCCCAATATCAGGACTCAATATCCAGAAATAATGCCCAATATCAGGGCTGAATATCCAGAAATAATCCCCAATATGAGGGTTGAATATCCAGGAATAGTCCACAATATCAGGGTTGAATATCCAGGAATAGTCCCCAATATCACGGCTGTATATCCAGGAATAATCCCCAATATCAGGACGGAATACCCAGGAATAATCCCAAATATCAGGGCTAAATATCCTGGAATAATCTCCAATATCAGGGATGAATATCCTGGAATAATCCCCAATATCAGGAATGAACATCCAGGAATAATCCCCAATATCAGAACTGAATATCCATGAATAATCCCCAATATCAGGACTGGACATCTAGGAATAAACCCCAATACCAGGGCTGAATATCTAGGAATAATCCCCAATATCAGGATTGAATATCCAGGAATAATCCCCAATATCAGGGCTGAATATCCATTGATAACCCCAATTTCAGGTCTAAAAATCCAGGAATAATCCCCAATATCAGGGCTGAACATCCAGGAATAATTTCTAACATCACTACTGAATACATAGGAATATTTCACAATATCAGGGCTGAATATCTCGGAATAATCCCCAATATCGTTGCTGAATATCCTGGAATAATCCCCAATATCAGGTCTGAATATCTCGGATTAATCCCCAACATCAGGCCTGAATACCTCGGAATAATCCCCAGTATCAATTCTGAATATCTAGGAATAGTCCCCAATATCAATGCTGAATATCCAGGAATAATCCCCAATATCAATGCTGAATACCTAGGAGTAATCCCCAATATCAGGCCTAAATATCCAGGAATGATCCCCAATATCAGTGCTGAATACCTAGGAATAATCCCCAATATCAGGCCTGAATATCTCGGAATAATCCCCAGTATCAATTCTGAATATCTAGGAATAGTCCCCAATATCAGTGCTGAATATCCAGGAATAATCCCCAACATCAATGCTGAATATCCAGGAATAATCCCCAATATCAGGACTCAATATCCAGAAATAATGCCCAATATCAGGGCTGAATATCCAGAAATAATCCCCAATATCAGGATTCAATATCCATGAATAATGCCCAACACCAAAGCTGAATATCTAGCAAAAATCCCCAATACCGGGACTGAATATCCAGGAATAATCCCCAATAACAGGGCTGAATATCCTGGAATAATCCCCAATATCAGGACTGAATATCCAGGAATAATCCCCAATCTCAGGCATGAATAACCAGGAATAATCCCTAATATTAGGGCTGTATATCCAGGAATAATCCCCAATATCAGGACTGAATATCCAGGAATAATCCCCAATATCAGGACTCAATATCCAGGAATAATGCCCAATATCAGGGCTGAATATCCAGAAATAATCCCCAATATCAGGATTCAATATCCATGAATAATGCCCAACACCAAAGCTGAATATCTAGCAAAAATCCCCAATATCGGGACTGAATATCCAGGAATAATACCCAATACCAGGGCTGAATATCCTGGAATAATCCCCAATATCAGGACTGAAAATCCAGGAATAATCCCGAATCTCAGGCCTGAATATCCAGGAATAATCCCCAATATTAGGGCTGTATATCCAGGAATAATCCCCAATATCAGGACTGAATATCCAGGAATAATCCCAAATATCAGGGCTCAATATCCAGGAATATCCTCCAATATCAGGGGTGAATATCCTGGAATAATCCCCAATATCAGGAATGAATATCCAGGAATAATACCCAATATCCGAACTGAATATCCATGAATAATCCCCAATATCAGGACTGGACATCTAGGAATAAACCCCTATACTTGGGCTCAATATCTAGGAATAATCCCCAATATCAGGACTGAATATCCAGGAATAATCCCCAATATCAAGGCAGAATATCCAGCAAAAATCCCCAATATCAGAACTGAATATCCAGGAATAATCCCAAATATCAGGACAATATCTAGGAATATTCCTGAATATCAGGGTTTAATATCCTGGAATAATCCCATATAAATGCTGAATATCCAGGAATAATCCCCAATATCAGAACTGAATATCCAGGAATAATCCCCAATATCAGGAATGAATATCCAGGAATAATCCCCAATATCAGGACTGGACATCTAGGAATAAATCCAAACACCAGGGCTGAATATCTAGGAATAATCCCCAATATCAGGACTGAATATCCAGGAATAATCCCCAATATCAGGGATGAATATCCACTGAAAACCCCAATTTCAGGTCTAAAAATACTGGAAAAATCCCCAATATCAGGGCTGAACATCCAGGAATAATTTCTAACATTACTACTGAATACCTAGGAATAATCCACAATATCAGAGCTGAATATCTAGGAATAATCCTGAATATCGGTTTAATATCCAGGGATAATCCCCAATATCAATGCTGAATGTCCAGGAATAATCCCTAATATCAGGACTGAATATCTAGGAATAATACCCAATATCAGGACTGAATATCTAGGAATAATACCCAATATCAGGACTGAATTTCCGGGAATAATCCCCAATATCAGGGCTGAATATCCTGGAATAATCCCCAGTATCAGGGCAGAATACCCAGGTATAATCCCCAATATCAGAAGTGAATATTCAGGATTAATCCCCAATATCAGAACTGAATATCCAGGAATTATCCCCAATATCAGGAGTGAATATCCAGGAATAATCCCCAATATCAGGGCTGAATATCCTGGAATAATCCCCAGTATCAGGGCAGAATACCCAGGTATAATCCCCAATATCAGAACTGAATATTCAGGATTAATCGCCAATATCAGAACTGAATATCCAGGAATTATCCCCAATATCAGGAGTGAATTTCCAGGAACAATCCCCAATATCAGAACTGAATATCCAGGAATAATCTCCAATATCAGGACAATATCTAGGAATAATCCTGAATATCAGGGTTTAATATCCAAGAATAATCCCCAATATCAATGCTGAATATCCAGGAATAATCCCCAATATCAGAACTGAATATCCAGGAATAATCTCCAATATCAGGACAATATCTAGGAATAATCCTGAATATCAGGGTTTAATATCCAAGAATAATCCCCAATATCAATGCTGAATATCCAGGAATAATCCCCAATATCAGGACTCAATATCCAGAAATAATGCCCAATATCAGGGCTGAATATACAGAAATAATCCCCAATATGAGGGGTGAATATCCAGGAATAGTCCACAATATCAGGGCTCAATGTCCAGGAATAATCCCCAATCTCAGGCCTGAATATCCAGGAATAATCCCCAAAATCAGCTGTTTATCCAGTAATAATCCCCGATATCAGGACTAGATATCTAGGAATAAACCCCAATACCAGGGCTGAATATCTAGGAATAATCCCCAATATCAGGACTGAATATCCAGGAATAATCCCCAATATCAGGACTGAATATCCAGGAATAATCCCCAATCTCAGGCCTGAATATCCAGGAATAATCCCCAATTTCAGGTCTAAAAATACAGGAATAATCCCCAATATCAGGGCTGAACATCCAGGAATAATTTCTAACATTACTACTGAATACCTAGGAATAATCCACAGTATCGTTGCTGAATATCCAGGAATAATCCCAAATATCAGGTCTGAATATCTTGGATTAATCCCCAATATCAAGGCTGAATATCTCGGAATAATCCCCAGTATCAATTCTAAATATCTAGGAATAGTCCCCAATATCAATGCTGAATATTCAGGAATAATCCCCAATATCAATGCTGAATACCTAGGAGTCATCCCCAATATCAGGCCTAAATATCCAGGAATGATCCCCAATATCAGTGCTGAATACCTAGGAATAATCCCCAATACCAGGGCTGAATATCTAGGAATAATCCCGAATGTCAGGACTGAATATCCAGGAATAATCCCCAATATCAGGGTTGAATATCCAGGAATAGTCCCCAATATCACGGCTGTATATCCAGGAATAATCCCCAATATCAGGATT
Organism: Carcharodon carcharias; assembly: GCF_017639515.1. Classification (NCBI taxonomy): domain Eukaryota; kingdom Metazoa; phylum Chordata; class Chondrichthyes; order Lamniformes; family Lamnidae; genus Carcharodon; species Carcharodon carcharias. Next base: position 8,294,328 of record NC_054469.1, read on the forward strand.
GAATATCCAGGAATAATCCCCAATATCAGGGCTGAATATCCATTGATAACCCCAATTTCAGGTCTAAAAATCCAGGAATAATCCCCAATATCAGGGCTGAACATCCAGGAATAATTTCTAACATCACTACTGAATACATAGCAACAATTCACAATATTAGGGCTGAATATCTCGGAATAATCCCCAATATCGTTGCTGAATATCCAGGAATAATCCCCAATATCAGGTCTGAATATCTCGGATTAATCCCCAACATCAGGGCTGAATACCTCGGAATAATCCCCAGTATCAATTCTGAATATATAGGAATAGTCACTAATATCAACGCTGAATATCTAGGAATAATCCCCAATATCAATGCTGAATACCTAGGAGTAATCACCAATATCAGGCCTAAATATCCAGGAATGATCCCCAAAATCAGTGCTGAATACCTGGGAATAATGCCCAATATCAGGGCTGAATACCTCGGAATAATCCCTAGTATCAATTCTGAATATCTAGGAATAGTCCCCAATATCAATGCTGAATATCCAGGAATAATCCCCAATATCAATGCTGAATATCCGGGAATAATCCCCAATATCAGAACTGAATATCCAGGAATAATCCCCAATACCAGGGCTGAATTTCCGGGAATAATCCCCAATATCAGGGCTGAATATCCTGGAATAATCCCTAATATCAGGGCAGAATATCCAGGAATAATCCCCAATAGCAGAACTGAATATCCAGGAATAATCCCCAATATCAGAACTGAATATCAAGGAATAATCCCCAATATCAGGACTGAATATCAAGAAATAATACCCAATATCAGGAATGAACAGCACAGAATAGTTGCTAATATCTCAACTGAATATTCATCAATAATCTTCAATATCAGGGCTGAATATTCAGGGATAATTCCAATGCCAGTGCTGAATATCCTGGAATTATCCCCAATATCAGGGCAGAATATCCAGGAATAATACCCAATATAAGAACTGAATATCCAGGAATAATCCCCAATATCAGGACTGAATCTCCACGAATACTCCCAAATATCATGACTGAATATCTAGGAATAATCCTGAATATCAGGGTTTAATATCCAGGAATAATCCCTAATATCAATGCTGAATATCCAGGAATAATCTCCAATATCAGGACTGGATATCAAGGAATAAACCCCAGTACCAGGGCTGAGTATCTAGGAATAACCCCCAATATCAGAACTGAATATCCAGGAATAATCCCCAATATCAGAACTGAATCTCCAGGAATACTCCCAAATATCAGAACTGAATATCTAGGAATAATTCTGAATATCAGGGTTTAATATCCAGGAATAATCCCCAATATCAATGCTGCATATCCAGGAATAATCTCCAATATCAGGACTGAATATCTAGGAATAACACCCAATATCAGGACTGAATATCTAGGAATAATCCCCAATATCAGGACTGCATTTCCGGGAATAATCCCCAATATCAGGGCAGAATATCCTGGAATAATCCCCAGTATCAGGGCAGAATATCCTGGTATAATCCCCAATATCAGAACTGAATATTCAGGATTAATCCCCAATATCAGAACTGAATATCCAGGAATTATCCCCAATATCAGGAGTGAATATCCAGGAACAATCCCCAATATCAGAACTGAATAGCCAGGAATAATCTCCAATATCAGGACAATATCTAGGAATAATCCTGAATATCAGGGTTTAATATCCAAGAATAATCCCCAATATCAATGCTGAATATCCAGGAATAATCCCCAATATCAGGACTCAATATCCAGAAATAATGCCCAATATCAGGGCTGAATATCCAGAAATAATCCCCAATATGAGGGTTGAATATCCAGCAATAGTCCACAATATCAGGGCTCAATATCCAGGAATATTCCCCAATGTCACGGCTGTATGTCCAGGAATAATCCCCAATATCAGGACTGAATACCCAGGAATAATCCCAAATATCAGGGCTCAATATCCAGGAATAACATCCAATATCAGGGGTGAATATCCTGGAATAATCTCCAATATCAGGTATGAATATCCTGGAATAATCCCCAATATCAGAACTGAATATCCATGAATAATCCCCAATATCAGGACTGGACATCTAGGAACAAACCCAAATACCAGGGCTGAATATCTAGGAATAATCCCCAATATCAGGACTGAATATCCAGGAATAATCCCCAATATCAGGGCTGAATATCCACTGAAAACCCCAATTTCAGGTCTAAAAATACAGGAATAATCCCCAATATCAGGGCTGAACATCCAGGAATAATTTCTAACATTACTACTGAATACCTAGGAATAATCCACAATATCAGGGCTAAATATCTAGGAATAATCCCCAATATCGTTGCTGAATATCCAGGAATAATCCCCAATATCAGGTCTGAATATCTCGGATTAATCCCCAATATCAGGACTGAATATCCAGGAATAATACCCAATATCAGGAATGAACAGCCCAGAATAGTTGCTAATATCTCAACTGAATATTCATCAATAATCTTCAATATCAGGGCAGAATATCCAGGAATAATACTCAATATCAGGACTGAATCTCCAGGAATACTCCCAAATATCAGGACTGAATATCTAGGAATAATCCTGAATATCAGGGCTGAATATCCATTGATAACCCCAACTTCAGGTCTAAAAATCCAGGAATAATCCCCAATATCAGGGCTCAAAATCCAGGAATATCCTCCAATATCAGGGGTGAATATCCTGGAATAATCTCCAATATCAGGTATGAATATCCTGGAATAATCCCCAATATCAGAACTGAATATCCATGAATAATCCCCAATATCAGGACTGGACATCTAGGAATAAACCCAAATACCAGGGCTGAATATCTAGGAATAATCCCCAATATCAGGACTGAATATCCAGGAATAATCCCAAATATCAGGGCTCAATATCCAGGAATATCCTCCAATATCAGGGGTGAATATCCTGGAATAATCCCCAATATCAGGAATGAATATCCAGGAATAATACCCAATATCCGAACTGAATATCCATGAATAATCCCCAATATCAGGACTGGACATCTAGGAATAACCCCAATACCAGGGCTCAATATCTAGGAATAATCCCCAATATCAGGACTGAATATCCAGGAATAATCCCCAATATCAGGACTGAATATCCAGGAATAATCCCCAATCTCAGGCCTGAATATCCAGGAATAATCCCCAATTTCAGGTCTAAAAATGCAGGAATAATCCCCAATATCAGGGCTGAACATCCAGGAATAATTTCTAACATTACTACTGAATACCTCGGAATAATCCACAATATCGTTGCTGAATATCCAGGAATAATCCCCAATATCAGGTCTGAATATCTTGGATTAATCCCCAATATCAGGGCTGAATATCTCGGAATAATCCCCAGTATCAATTCTAAATATCTAGGAATAGTCCCCAATATCAATGCTGAATATCCAGGAATAATCCCCAATATCAATGCTGAATACCTAGGAGTAATCCCCAATATCAGGCCTAAATATCCAGGAATAATCCCCAATATCAGAACTGAATATCCTGAATAATCCCCAATATCAGGACTGGACATCTAGGAACAAACCCAAATACCAGGGCTGAAAATCTAGGAATAATCCCCAATATCAGGACTGAATATCCAGGAATAATCCCCAATATCAGGGCTGAATATCCACTGAAAACCCCTATTTCAGGTCTAAAAATGCAGGAATAATCCCCAATATCAGGGTTGAACATCCAGGAATAATTTCTAACATTACTACTGAATACCTAGGAATAATCCACAATATCAGGGCTGAATATCTAGGAATAATCCCCAATATCGTTGCTGAATATCCAGGAATAATCCCCAATATCAGGTCTGAATATCTCGGATTAATCCCCAATATCAGGACTGAATATCCAGGAATAATACCCAATATCAGGAATGAACAGCCCAGAATAGTTGCTAATATCTCAACTGAATATTCATCAATAATCTTCAATATCAGGGCAGAATATCTCGGATTAATCCCCAACATCAGGGCTGAATACCTCGGAATAATCCCCAGTATCAATTCTGAATATATAGGAATAGTCACTAATATCAACGCTGAATATCTAGGAATAATCCCCAATATCAATGCTGAATACCTAGGAGTAATCACCAATATCAGGCCTAAATATCCAGGAATGATCCCCAAAATCAGCGCTGAATACCTGGGAATAATGCCCAATATCAGGGCTGAATACCTCGGAATAATCCCTAGTATCAATTCTGAATATCTAGGAATAGTCCCCAATATCAATGCTGAATATCCAGGAATAAACCCCAATATCAATGCTGAATATCCGGGAATAATCCCCAATATCAGAACTGAATATCCAGGAATAATCCCCAATACCAGGGCTGAATTTCTGGGAATAATCCCCAATATCAGGGCTGAATATCCTGGAATAATCCCTAATATCAGGGCAGAATATCCAGGAATAATCCCCAATAGCAGAACTGAATATCCAGGAATAATCCCCAATATCAGAACTGAATATCAAGGAATAATCCCCAATATCAGGGCTGAATATCAAGAAATAATACCCAATATCAGGAATGAACAGCCCAGAATAGTTGCTAATATCTCAACTGAATATTCATCAATAATCTTCAATATCAGGGCTGAATATTCAGGGATAATTCCAATGCCAGTGCTGAATATCCTGGAATTATCCCCAATATCAGGGCAGAATATCCAGGAATAATACCCAATATAAGAACTGAATATCCAGGAATAATCCCCAATATCAGGACTGAATCTCCACGAATACTCCCAAATATCATGACTGAATATCTAGGAATAATCCTGAATATCAGGGTTTAATATCCAGGAATAATCCCTAATATCAATGCTGAATATCCAGGAATAATCCCCAATATCAGGACTCAATATCTAGGAATAATACCCAATATCAGGACTGAATATCCAGGAATAATCTCCAATATCAGGACTGGATATCAAGGAATAAACCCCAGTACCAGGGCTGAGTATCTAGGAATAACCCCCAATATCAGAACTGAATATCCAGGAATAATCCCCAATATCAGAACTGAATCTCCAGGAATACTCCCAAATATCAGAACTGAATATCTAGGAATAATTCTGAATATCAGGGTTTAATATCCAGGAATAATCCCCAATATCAATGCTGCATATCCAGGAATAATCTCCAATATCAGGACTGAATATCTAGGAATAACACCCAATATCAGGACTGAATATCTAGGAATAATCCCCAATATCAGGACTGCATTTCCGGGAATAATCCCCAATATCAGGGCAGAATATCCTGGAATAATCACCAGTATCAGGGCAGAATATCCAGGTATAATCCCCAATATCAGAACTGAATATTCAGGAATAATCCCCAATATCAGAACTGAATATCCAGGAATTATCCCCAATATCAGGAGTGAATATCCAAAAACAATCCCCAATATCAGAACTGAATATCAGGAATAATCTCCAATATCAGGACAATATCTAGGAATAATCCTGAATATCAGTGTTTAATATACAAGAATAAAACCCAATATCAGGACTGAATATCCAGGAATAATCCCCAATATCAGGGCTGAATATCCATTGAAAACCCCAGTTTCAGGTCTAAAAATACAGGAATAATCCCCAATATCAGGGCTGAACATCCAGGAATAATTTCTAACATTACTACTGAATACCTAGGAATAATCCACAATATCAGGGCTGAATATCTCGGAATAATCACCAATATCGTTGCTGAATATCCAGAAATAATCCCCAATATCAGGTCTGAATATCTCGGATTAATCCCCAATATCAGGGCTGAATATCTCGGAATAATCCCCAGTATCAATGCTAAATATCTAGGAATAGTCCATAATATCAGGACTGAATATCCAGGAATAATCCCCAATATCAGGACTGCATTTCCGGGAATAATCCCCAATATCAGGGCAGAATATCCTGGAATAATCCCCAGTATCAGGGCAAAATATCCAGGTATAATCCCCAATATCAGAAACTGAATATTCAGGAATAATCCCCAATACCAGAACTGAATATCCAGGAATTATCCCCAATATCAGGAGTGAATATCCAGGAACAATCCCCAATATCAGAACTGAATAGCCAGGAATCATCTCCAATATCAGGACAATATCTAGGAATAATCCTGAATATCAGGGTTTTAATATCCAAGAATAATCCCCAATATCAATGCTGAATATCCAGGAATAATCCCCAATATCAGGACTCAATATCCAGAAATAATGCCCAATATCAGGGCTGAATATCCAGAAATAATCCCCAATATGAGGGTTGAATATCCAGCAATAGTCCACAATATCAGGGCTCAATATCCAGGAATATTCCCCAATGTCACGGCTGTATGTCCAGGAATAATCCCCAATATCAGGACTGAATACCCAGGAATAATCCCAAATATCAGGGCTCAATATCCAGGAATAACATCCAATATCAGGGGTGAATATCCTGGAATAATCTCCAATATCAGGTATGAATATCCTGGAATAATCCCCAATATCAGAACTGAATATCCATGAATAATCCCCAATATCAGGACTGGACATCTAGGAACAAACCCAAATACCAGGGCTGAATATCTAGGAATAATCCCCAATATCAGGACTGAATATCCAGGAATAATCCCCAATATCAGGGCTGAATATCCACTGAAAACCCCAATTTCAGGTCTAAAAATACAGGAATAATCCCCAATATCAGGGCTGAACATCCAGGAATAATTTCTAACATTACTACTGAATACCTAGGAATAATCCACAATATCAGGGCTAAATATCTAGGAATAATCCCCAATATCGTTGCTGAATATCCAGGAATAATCCCCAATATCAGGTCTGAATATCTCGGATTAATCCCCAATATCAGGACTGAATATCCAGGAATAATACCCAATATCAGGAATGAACAGCCCAGAATAGTTGCTAATATCTCAACTGAATATTCATCAATAATCTTCAATATCAGGGCAGAATATCCAGGAATAATACTCAATATCAGGACTGAATCTCCAGGAATACTCCCAAATATCAGGACTGAATATCTAGGAATAATCCTGAATATCAGGGCTGAATATCCATTGATAACCCCAACTTCAGGTCTAAAAATCCAGGAATAATCCCCAATATCAGGGCTCAAAATCCAGGAATATCCTCCAATATCAGGGGTGAATATCCTGGAATAATCTCCAATATCAGGTATGAATATCCTGGAATAATCCCCAATATCAGAACTGAATATCCATGAATAATCCCCAATATCAGGACTGGACATCTAGGAATAAACCCAAATACCAGGGCTGAATATCTAGGAATAATCCCCAATATCAGGACTGAATATCCAGGAATAATCCCAAATATCAGGGCTCAATATCCAGGAATATCCTCCAATATCAGGGGTGAATATCCTGGAATAATCCCCAATATCAGGAATGAATATCCAGGAATAATACCCAATATCCGAACTGAATATCCATGAATAATCCCCAATATCAGGACTGGACATCTAGGAATAAACCCAATACCAGGGCTCAATATCTAGGAATAATCCCCAATATCAGGACTGAATATCCAGGAATAATCCCCAATATCAGGACTGAATATCCAGGAATAATCCCCAATCTCAGGCCTGAATATCCAGGAATAATCCCCAATTTCAGGTCTAAAAATACAGGAATAATCCCCAATATCAGGGCTGAACATCCAGGAATAATTTCTAACATTACTACTGAATACCTCGGAATAATCCACAATATCGTTGCTGAATATCCAGGAATAATCCCCAATATCAGGTCTGAATATCTTGGATTAATCCCCAATATCAGGGCTGAATATCTCGGAATAATCCCCAGTATCAATTCTAAATATCTAGGAATAGTCCCCAATATCAATGCTGAATATCCAGGAATAATCCCCAATATCAATGCTGAATACCTAGGAGTAATCCCCAATATCAGGCCTAAATATCCAGGAATAATCCCCAATATCAGAACTGAATATCCTGAATAATCCCCAATATCAGGACTGGACATCTAGGAACAAACCCAAATACCAGGGCTAAAATCTAGGAATAATCCCCAATATCAGGACTGAATATCCAGGAATAATCCCCAATATCAGGGCTGAATATCCACTGAAAACCCCTATTTCAGGTCTAAAAATACAGGAATAATCCCCAATATCAGGGTTGAACATCCAGGAATAATTTCTAACATTACTACTGAATACCTAGGAATAATCCACAATATCAGGGCTGAATATCTAGGAATAATCCCCAATATCGTTGCTGAATATCCAGGAATAATCCCCAATATCAGGTCTGAATATCTCGGATTAATCCCCAATATCAGGACTGAATATCCAGGAATAATACCCAATATCAGGAATGAACAGCCCAGAATAGTTGCTAATATCTCAACTGAATATTCATCAATAATCTTCAATATAAGGCAGAATATCTCGGATTAATCCCCAACATCAGGGCTGAATACCTCGGAATAATCCCCAGTATCAATTCTGAATATATAGGAATAGTCACTAATATCAACGCTGAATATCTAGGAATAATCCCCAATATCAATGCTGAATACCTAGGAGTAATCACCAATATCAGGCCTAAATATCCAGGAATGATCCCCAAAATCAGTGCTGAATACCTGGGAATAATGCCCAATATCAGGGCTGAATACCTCGGAATAATCCCTAGTATCAATTCTGAATATCTAGGAATAGTCCCCAATATCAATGCTGAATATCCAGGAATAATCCCCAATATCAATGCTGAATATCCGGGAATAATCCCCAATATCAGAACTGAATATCCAGGAATAATCCCCAATACCAGGGCTGAATTTCCGGGAATAATCCCCAATATCAGGGCTGAATATCCTGGAATAATCCCTAATATCAGGGCAGAATATCCAGGAATAATCCCCAATAGCAGAACTGAATATCCAGGAATAATCCCCAATATCAGAACTGAATATCAAGGAATAATCCCCAATATCAGGGCTGAATATCAAGAAATAATACCCAATATCAGGAATGAACAGCCCAGAATAGTTGCTAATATCTCAACTGAATATTCATCAATAATCTTCAATATCAGGGCTGAATATTCAGGGATAATTCCAATGCCAGTGCTGAATATCCTGGAATTATCCCCAATATCAGGGCAGAATATCCAGGAATAATACCCAATATAAGAACTGAATATCCAGGAATAATCCCCAATATCAGGACTGAATCTCCACGAATACTCCCAAATATCATGACTGAATATCTAGGAATAATCCTGAATATCAGGGTTTAATATCCAGGAATAATCCCTAATATCAATGCTGAATATCCAGGAATAATCCCCAATATCAGGACTCAATATCTAGGAATAATACCCAATATCAGGACTGAATATCCAGGAATAATCTCCAATATCAGGACTGGATATCAAGGAATAAACCCCAGTACCAGGGCTGAGTATCTAGGAATAACCCCCAATATCAGAACTGAATATCCAGAATAATCCCCAATATCAGAACTGAATCTCCAGGAATACTCCCAAATATCAGAACTGAATATCTAGGAATAATTCTGAATATCAGGGTTTAATATCCAGGAATAATCCCCAATATCAATGCTGCATATCCAGGAATAATCTCCAATATCAGGACTGAATATCTAGGAATAACACCCAATATCAGGACTGAATATCTAGGAATAATCCCCAATATCAGGACTGCATTTCCGGGAATAATCCCCAATATCAGGGCAGAATATCCTGGAATAATCACCAGTATCAGGGCAGAATATCCAGGTATAATCCCCAATATCAGAACTGAATATTCAGGAATAATCCCCAATATCAGAACTGAATATCCAGGAATTATCCCCAATATCAGGAGTGAATATCCAAAAACAATCCCCAATATCAGAACTGAATATCCAGGAATAATCTCCAATATCAGGACAATATCTAGGAATAATCCTGAATATCAGTGTTTAATATACAAGAATAAAACCCAATATCAGGACTGAATATCCAGGAATAATCCCCAATATCAGGGCTGAATATCCATTGAAAACCCCAGTTTCAGGTCTAAAAATACAGGAATAATCCCCAATATCAGGGCTGAACATCCAGGAATAATTTCTAACATTACTACTGAATACCTAGGAATAATCCACAATATCAGGGCTGAATATCTCGGAATAATCACCAATATCGTTGCTGAATATCCAGAAATAATCCCCAATATCAGGTCTGAATATCTCGGATTAATCCCCAATATCAGGGCTGAATATCTCGGAATAATCCCCAGTATCAATGCTAAATATCTAGGAATAGTCCATAATATCAGGACTGAATATCCAGGAATAATCCCCAATATCAGGACTGCATTTCCGGGAATAATCCCCAATATCAGGGCAGAATATCCTGGAATAATCCCCAGTATCAGGGCAAAATATCCAGGTATAATCCCCAATATCAGAACTGAATATTCAGGAATAATCCCCAATACCAGAACTGAATATCCAGGAATTATCCCCAATATCAGGAGTGAATATCCAGGAACAATCCCCAATATCAGAACTGAATAGCCAGGAATCATCTCCAATATCAGGACAATATCTAGGAATAATCCTGAATATCAGGGTTTAATATCCAAGAATAATCCCCAATATCAATGCTGAATATCCAGGAATAATCCCCAATATCAGGACTCAATATCCAGAAATAATGCCCAATATCAGGGCTGAATATCCAGAAATAATCCTCAATATGAGGGTTGAATATCCAGCAATAGTCCACAATATCAGGGCTCAATATCCAGGAATATTCCCCAATGTCACGGCTGTATGTCCAGGAATAATCCCCAATATCAGGACTGAATACCCAGGAATAATCCCAAATATCAGGGCTCAATATCCAGGAATAACATCCAATATCAGGGGTGAATATCCTGGAATAATCTCCAATATCAGGTATGAATATCCTGGAATAATCCCCAATATCAGAACTGAATATCCATGAATAATCCCCAATATCAGGACTGGACATCTAGGAACAAACCCAAATACCAGGGCTGAATATCTAGGAATAATCCCCAATATCAGGACTGAATATCCAGGAATAATCCCCAATATCAGGGCTGAATATCCACTGAAAACCCCAATTTCAGGTCTAAAAATACAGGAATAATCCCCAATATCAGGGCTGAACATCCAGGAATAATTTCTAACATTACTACTGAATACCTAGGAATAATCCACAATATCAGGGCTAAATATCTAGGAATAATCCCCAATATCGTTGCTGAATATCCAGGAATAATCCCCAATATCAGGTCTGAATATCTCGGATTAATCCCCAATATCAGGACTGAATATCCAGGAATAATACCCAATATCAGGAATGAACAGCCCAGAATAGTTGCTAATATCTCAACTGAATATTCATCAATAATCTTCAATATCAGGGCAGAATATCCAGGAATAATACTCAATATCAGGACTGAATCTCCAGGAATACTCCCAAATATCAGGACTGAATATCTAGGAATAATCCTGAATATCAGGGCTGAATATCCATTGATAACCCCAACTTCAGGTCTAAAAATCCAGGAATAATCCCCAATATCAGGGCTCAAAATCCAGGAATATCCTCCAATATCAGGGGTGAATATCCTGGAATAATCTCCAATATCAGGTATGAATATCCTGGAATAATCCCCAATATCAGAACTGAATATCCATGAATAATCCCCAATATCAGGACTGGACATCTAGGAATAAACCCAAATACCAGGGCTGAATATCTAGGAATAATCCCCAATATCAGGACTGAATATCCAGGAATAATCCCAAATATCAGGGCTCAATATCCAGGAATATCCTCCAATATCAGGGGTGAATATCCTGGAATAATCCCCAATATCAGGAATGAATATCCAGGAATAATACCCAATATCCGAACTGAATATCCATGAATAATCCCCAATATCAGGACTGGACATCTAGGAATAAACCCCAATACCAGGGCTCAATATCTAGGAATAATCCCCAATATCAGGACTGAATATCCAGGAATAATCCCCAATATCAGGACTGAATATCCAGGAATAATCCCCAATCTCAGGCCTGAATATCCAGGAATAATCCCCAATTTCAGGTCTAAAAATACAGGAATAATCCCCAATATCAGGGCTGAACATCCAGGAATAATTTCTAACATTACTACTGAATACCTCGGAATAATCCACAATATCGTTGCTGAATATCCAGGAATAATCCCCAATATCAGGTCTGAATATCTTGGATTAATCCCCAATATCAGGGCTGAATATCTCGGAATAATCCCCAGTATCAATTCTAAATATCTAGGAATAGTCCCCAATATCAATGCTGAATATCCAGGAATAATCCCCAATATCAATGCTGAATACCTAGGAGTAATCCCCAATATCAGGCCTAAATATCCAGGAATAATCCCCAATATCAGAACTGAATATCCTGAATAATCCCCAATATCAGGACTGGACATCTAGGAACAAACCCAAATACCAGGGCTGAATATCTAGGAATAATCCCCAATATCAGGACTGAATATCCAGGAATAATCCCCAATATCAGGGCTGAATATCCACTGAAAACCCCTATTTCAGGTCTAAAAATACAGGAATAATCCCCAATATCAGGGTTGAACATCCAGGAATAATTTCTAACATTACTACTGAATACCTAGGAATAATCCACAATATCAGGGCTGAATATCTAGGAATAATCCCCAATATCGTTGCTGAATATCCAGGAATAATCCCCAATATCAGGTCTGAATATCTCGGATTAATCCCCAATATCAGGACTGAATATCCAGGAATAATACCCAATATCAGGAATGAACAGCCCAGAATAGTTGCTAATATCTCAACTGAATATTCATCAATAATCTTCAATATCAGGGCAGAATATCTCGGATTAATCCCCAACATCAGGGCTGAATACCTCGGAATAATCCCCAGTATCAATTCTGAATATATAGGAATAGTCACTAATATCAACGCTGAATATCTAGGAATAATCCCCAATATCAATGCTGAATACCTAGGAGTAATCACCAATATCAGGCCTAAATATCCAGGAATGATCCCCAAAATCAGTGCTGAATACCTGGGAATAATGCCCAATATCAGGGCTGAATACCTCGGAATAATCCCTAGTATCAATTCTGAATATCTAGGAATAGTCCCCAATATCAATGCTGAATATCCAGGAATAATCCCCAATATCAATGCTGAATATCCGGGAATAATCCCCAATATCAGAACTGAATATCCAGGAATAATCCCCAATACCAGGGCTGAATTTCCGGGAATAATCCCCAATATCAGGGCTGAATATCCTGGAATAATCCCTAATATCAGGGCAGAATATCCAGGAATAATCCCCAATAGCAGAACTGAATATCAGGAATAATCCCCAATATCAGAACTGAATATCAAGGAATAATCCCCAATATCAGGGCTGAATATCAAGAAATAATACCCAATATCAGGAATGAACAGCCCAGAATAGTTGCTAATATCTCAACTGAATATTCATCAATAATCTTCAATATCAGGGCTGAATATTCAGGGATAATTCCAATGCCAGTGCTGAATATCCTGGAATTATCCCCAATATCAGGGCAGAATATCCAGGAATAATACCCAATATAAGAACTGAATATCCAGGAATAATCCCCAATATCAGGACTGAATCTCCACGAATACTCCCAAATATCATGACTGAATATCTAGGAATAATCCTGAATATCAGGGTTTAATATCCAGGAATAATCCCTAATATCAATGCTGAATATCCAGGAATAATCCCCAATATCAGGACTCAATATCTAGGAATAATACCCAATATCAGGACTGAATATCCAGGAATAATCTCCAATATCAGGACTGGATATCAAGGAATAAACCCCAGTACCAGGGCTGAGTATCTAGGAATAACCCCCAATATCAGAACTGAATATCCAGGAATAATCCCCAATATCAGAACTGAATCTCCAGGAATACTCCCAAATATCAGAACTGAATATCTAGGAATAATTCTGAATATCAGGGTTTAATATCCAGGAATAATCCCCAATATCAATGCTGCATATCCAGGAATAATCTCCAATATCAGGACTGAATATCTAGGAATAACACCCAATATCAGGACTGAATATCTAGGAATAATCCCCAATATCAGGACTGCATTTCCGGGAATAATCCCCAATATCAGGGCAGAATATCCTGGAATAATCACCAGTATCAGGGCAGAATATCCAGGTATAATCCCCAATATCAGAACTGAATATTCAGGAATAATCCCCAATATCAGAACTGAATATCCAGGAATTATCCCCAATATCAGGAGTGAATATCCAAAAACAATCCCCAATATCAGAACTGAATATCCAGGAATAATCTCCAATATCAGGACAATATCTAGGAATAATCCTGAATATCAGTGTTTAATATACAAGAATAAAACCCAATATCAGGACTGAATATCCAGGAATAATCCCCAATATCAGGGCTGAATATCCATTGAAAACCCCAGTTTCAGGTCTAAAAATACAGGAATAATCCCCAATATCAGGGCTGAACATCCAGGAATAATTTCTAACATTACTACTGAATACCTAGGAATAATCCACAATATCAGGGCTGAATATCTCGGAATAATCACCAATATCGTTGCTGAATATCCAGAAATAATCCCCAATATCAGGTCTGAATATCTCGGATTAATCCCCAATATCAGGGCTGAATATCTCGGAATAATCCCCAGTATCAATGCTAAATATCTAGGAATAGTCCATAATATCAATGCTGAATATCCAGGAATAATCCCCAATATCAATGCTGAATACCTAGGAGTCATCCCCAATATCAGGCCTAAATATCCAGGATTCATCCCCAATATCAGTGCTGAATACCTAGAAATAATCCCCAATACCAGGGCTGAATATCTAGGAATAATCCCGAATATCAGGACTGAATATCCAGGAATAATCCCCAATATCAGGGTTGAATATCCAGGAATAGTCCCCAATATCAGGACGGAATACCCAGGAATAATCCCAAATATCAGGGCTAAATATCCAGGAATAACCTCCAATATCAGGGGTGAATATCCTGGAATAATCTCCAATATCAGGGATGAATATCCTGGAATAATCCCCAATATCAGGAATGAACATCCAGGAATAATCCCCAATATCAGAACTGAATATCCATGAATAATCCCCAATATCAGGACTGGACATCTAGGAATAAACCCCAATACCAGGGTTGAATATCTAGGAATAATCCCCAATATCAGGATTGAATATCCAGGAATAATCCCCAATATCAGGGCTGAATATCCATTGATAACCCCAATTTCAGGTCTAAAAATCCAGGAATAATCCCCAATATCAGGGCTGAACATCCAGGAATAATTTCTAACATCACTACTGAATACATAGGAACAATTCACAATATTAGGGCTGCATATCTCGGAATAATCCCCAATATCGTTGCTGAATATCCTGGAATAATCCCCAGTATCAATTCTGAATATCTAGGAATAGTCCCCAATATCAATGCTGAATATCCAGGAATAATCCCCAACATCAATGCTGAATATCCAGGAATAATCCCCAATATCAGAACTGAATATTCAGGAATAATCCCAATACCAGGGCTGAATTTCTGGGAATAATCCCCAATATCAAGGCTGAATATCCTGGAATAATCCCCAGTATCAATTCTGAATATCTAGGAATAGTCCCCAATATCAATGCTGAATATCCAGGAATAATCCCCAACATCAATGCTGAATATCCAGGAATAATCCCCAATGTCAGGTCTGAATATCTTGGATTAATCCCCAATATCAATGCTGAATACCTAGGAGTAATCCCCAATATCAGGCCTAAATATCCAGAAATTATCCCCAATATCAGTGCTGAATACCTAGGAATAATCCCCAATACCAGGGCTGAATATCTAGGAATAATCCCGAATGTCAGGACTGAATATCCAGGAATAATCCCCAATATCAGGGTTGAATATCCAGGAATAGTCCCCAATATCACGGCTGTATATCCAGGAATAATCCCCAATATCAATGCTGAATATCCGGGAATAATCCCCAATATCAGAACGGAATATCCAGGAATAATCCCCAATACCAGGGCTGAATTTCCGGGTATAATCCCCAATATCAGGGCTGAATATCCTGGAATAATCCCCAATATCAGGGCAGAATATCCAGGAATAATCCCCAATAGCAGAACTGAATATCCAGGAATAATCCCCTATATCAGAACTGAATATCAAGGAATAATACCCAATATCAGGAATGAACAGCCCAGAATAGTTGCTAATATCTCAACTGAATATTCATCAATAATCTTCAATATCAGGGCTGAATATTCAGGGATAATTCCAATGTCAGTGCTGAATAACCTGGAATTATCCCCAATATCAGGGCAAAATATCCAGGAATAATACCCAATATCAGAACTGAATATCCAGGAATAATCCCCAATATCAGCACTGATTATCCAGGAATAATCCCCAATATCAGGACTGGATATCAAGGAATAAACCCCAGTACCAGGGCTGAGTATCTAGGAATAACCCCCAATATCAGAACTGAATATCCAGGAATAATCCCCAATATCAGAACTGAATCTCCAGGAATACTCCCAAATATCAGGACTGAATATCTAGGAATAATTCTGAATATCAGGGTTTAATATCCAGGAATAATCCCCAATATCAATGCTGAATATCCAGGAATAATCCCCAATATCAGAAGTGAATATCTAGGAATAATGCCCAATATCAGGACTGAATATCCAGGAATAATCCCCAATATCAGGACTGCATTTCCGGGAATAATCCCCAATATCAGGGCAGAATATCCTGGAATAATCCCCAGTATCAGGGCAAAATATCCAGGTATAATCCCCAATATCAGAACTGAATATTCAGGAATAATCCCCAATACCAGAACTGAATATCCAGGAATTATCCCCAATATCAGGAGTGAATATCCAGGAACAATCCCCAATATCAGAACTGAATAGCCAGGAATAATCTCCAATATCAGGACAATATCTAGGAATAATCCTGAATATCAGGGTTTAATATCCAAGAATAATCCCCAATATCAATGCTGAATATCCAGGAATAATCCCCAATATCAGGACTCAATATCCAGAAATAATGCCCAATATCAGGGCTGAATATCCAGAAATAATCCCCAATATGAGGGTTGAATATCCAGCAATAGTCCACAATATCAGGGCTCAATATCCAGGAATATTCCCCAATGTCACGGCTGTATGTCCAGGAATAATCCCCAATATCAGGACTGAATACCCAGGAATAATCCCAAATATCAGGGCTCAATATCCAGGAATAACATCCAATATCAGGGGTGAATATCCTGGAATAATCTCCAATATCAGGTATGAATATCCTGGAATAATCCCCAATATCAGAACTGAATATCCATGAATAATCCCCAATATCAGGACTGGACATCTAGGAACAAACCCAAATACCAGGGCTGAATATCTAGGAATAATCCCCAATATCAGGACTGAATATCCAGGAATAATCTCCAATATCAGGACAATATCTAGGAATAATCCTGAATATCAGTGTTTAATATACAAGAATAAAACCCAATATCAGGACTGAATATCCAGGAATAATCCCCAATATCAGGGCTGAATATCCATTGAAAACCCCAGTTTCAGGTCTAAAAATACAGGAATAATCCCCAATATCAGGGCTGAACATCCAGGAATAATTTCTAACATTACTACTGAATACCTAGGAATAATCCACAATATCAGGGCTGAATATCTCGGAATAATCACCAATATCGTTGCTGAATATCCAGAAATAATCCCCAATATCAGGTCTGAATATCTCGGATTAATCCCCAATATCAGGGCTGAATATCTCGGAATAATCCCCAGTATCAATGCTAAATATCTAGGAATAGTCCATAATATCAATGCTGAATATCCAGGAATAATCCCCAATATCAATGCTGAATACCTAGGAGTCATCCCCAATATCAGGCCTAAATATCCAGGATTCATCCCCAATATCAGTGCTGAATACCTAGAAATAATCCCCAATACCAGGGCTGAATATCTAGGAATAATCCCGAATATCAGGACTGAATATCCAGGAATAATCCCCAATATCAGGGTTGAATATCCAGGAATAGTCCCCAATATCAGGACGGAATACCCAGGAATAATCCCAAATATCAGGGCTAAATATCCAGGAATAACCTCCAATATCAGGGGTGAATATCCTGGAATAATCTCCAATATCAGGGATGAATATCCTGGAATAATCCCCAATATCAGGAATGAACATCCAGGAATAATCCCCAATATCAGAACTGAATATCCATGAATAATCCCCAATATCAGGACTGGACATCTAGGAATAAACCCCAATACCAGGGTTGAATATCTAGGAATAATCCCCAATATCAGGATTGAATATCCAGGAATAATCCCCAATATCAGGGCTGAATATCCATTGATAACCCCAATTTCAGGTCTAAAAATCCAGGAATAATCCCCAATATCAGGGCTGAACATCCAGGAATAATTTCTAACATCACTACTGAATACATAGGAACAATTCACAATATTAGGGCTGAATATCTCGGAATAATCCCCAATATCGTTGCTGAATATCCTGGAATAATCCCCAATATCAGGTCTGAATATCTCGGATTAATCCCCAACATCAGGGCTGAATACCTCGGAATAATCCCCAGTATCAATTCTGAATATCTAGGAATAGTCCCCAATATCAATGCTGAATATCCAGGAATAATCCCCAACATCAATGCTGAATATCCAGGAATAATCCCCAATATCAGAACTGAATATTCAGGAATAATCCCAATACCAGGGCTGAATTTCTGGAATAATCCCCAATATCAAGGCTGAATATCCTGGAATAATCCCCAGTATCAATTCTGAATATCTAGGAATAGTCCCCAATATCAATGCTGAATATCCAGGAATAATCCCCAACATCAATGCTGAATATCCAGGAATAATCCCCAATGTCAGGTCTGAATATCTTGGATTAATCCCCAATATCAATGCTGAATACCTAGGAGTAATCCCCAATATCAGGCCTAAATATCCAGAAATTATCCCCAATATCAGTGCTGAATACCTAGGAATAATCCCCAATACCAGGGCTGAATATCTAGGAATAATCCCGAATGTCAGGACTGAATATCCAGGAATAATCCCCAATATCAGGGTTGAATATCCAGGAATAGTCCCCAATATCACGGCTGTATATCCAGGAATAATCCCCAATATCAATGCTGAATATCCGGGAATAATCCCCCAATATCAGAACTGAATATCCAGGAATAATCCCCAATACCAGGGCTGAATTTCCGGGTATAATCCACAATATCAGGGCTGAATATCCTGGAATAATCCCCAATATCAGGACAGAATATCCAGGAATAATCCCCAATAGCAGAACTGAATATCCAGGAATAATCCCCTATATCAGAACTGAATATCAAGGAATAATACCCAATATCAGGAATGAACAGCCCAGAATAGTTGCTAATATCTCAACTGAATATTCATCAATAATCTTCAATATCAGGGCTGAATATTCAGGGATAATTCCAATGTCAGTGCTGAATAACCTGGAATTATCCCCAATATCAGGGCAAAATATCCAGGAATAATACCCAATATCAGAACTGAATATCCAGGAATAATCCCCAATATCAGCACTGATTATCCAGGAATAATCCCCAATATCAGGACTGGATATCAAGGAATAAACCCCAGTACCAGGGCTGAGTATCTAGGAATAACCCCCAATATCAGAACTGAATATCCAGGAATAATCCCCAATATCAGAACTGAATCTCCAGGAATACTCCCAAATATCAGGACTGAATATCTAGGAATAATTCTGAATATCAGGGTTTAATATCCAGGAATAATCCCCAATATCAATGCTGAATATCCAGGAATAATCCCCAATATCAGGACTGAATATCTAGGAATAATGCCCAATATCAGGACTGAATATCCAGGAATAATCCCCAATATCAGGACTGCATTTCCGGGAATAATCCCCAATATCAGGGCAGAATATCCTGGAATAATCCCCAGTATCAGGGCAAAATATCCAGGTATAATCCCCAATATCAGAACTGAATATTCAGGAATAATCCCCAATACCAGAACTGAATATCCAGGAATTATCCCCAATATCAGGAGTGAATATCCAGGAACAATCCCCAATATCAGAACTGAATAGCCAGGAATAATCTCCAATATCAGGACAATATCTAGGAATAATCCTGAATATCAGGGTTTAATATCCAAGAATAATCCCCAATATCAATGCTGAATATCCAGGAATAATCCCCAATATCAGGACTCAATATCCAGAAATAATGCCCAATATCAGGGCTGAATATCCAGAAATAATCCCCAATATGAGGGTTGAATATCCAGCAATAGTCCACAATATCAGGGCTCAATATCCAGGAATATTCCCCAATGTCACGGCTGTATGTCCAGGAATAATCCCCAATATCAGGACTGAATACCCAGGAATAATCCCAAATATCAGGGCTCAATATCCAGGAATAACATCCAATATCAGGGGTGAATATCCTGGAATAATCTCCAATATCAGGTATGAATATCCTGGAATAATCCCCAATATCAGAACTGAATATCCATGAATAATCCCCAATATCAGGACTGGACATCTAGGAACAAACCCAAATACCAGGGCTGAATATCTAGGAATAATCCCCAATATCAGGACTGAATATCCAGGAATAATCCCCAATATCAGGGCTGAATATCCACTGAAAACCCCAATTTCAGGTCTAAAAATACAGGAATAATCCCCAATATCAGGGCTGAACATCCAGGAATAATTTCTAACATTACTACTGAATACCTAGGAATAATCCACAATATCAGGGCTAAATATCTAGGAATAATCCCCAATATCGTTGCTGAATATCCAGGAATAATCCCCAATATCAGGTCTGAATATCTCGGATTAATCCCCAATATCAGGACTGAATATCCAGGAATAATACCCAATATCAGGAATGAACAGCCCAGAATAGTTGCTAATATCTCAACTGAATATTCATCAATAATCTTCAATATCAGGGCAGAATATCCAGGAATAATACTCAATATCAGGACTGAATCTCCAGGAATACTCCCAAATATCAGGACTGAATATCTAGGAATAATCCTGAATATCAGGGCTGAATATCCATTGATAACCCCAACTTCAGGTCTAAAAATCCAGGAATAATCCCCAATATCAGGGCTCAAAATCCAGGAATATCCTCCAATATCAGGGGTGAATATCCTGGAATAATCTCCAATATCAGGTATGAATATCCTGGAATAATCCCCAATATCAGAACTGAATATCCATGAATAATCCCCAATATCAGGACTGGACATCTAGGAATAAACCCAAATACCAGGGCTGAATATCTAGGAATAATCCCCAATATCAGGACTGAATATCCAGGAATAATCCCAAATATCAGGGCTCAATATCCAGGAATATCCTCCAATATCAGGGGTGAATATCCTGGAATAATCCCCAATATCAGGAATGAATATCCAGGAATAATACCCAATATCCGAACTGAATATCCATGAATAATCCCCAATATCAGGACTGGACATCTAGGAATAAACCCCAATACCAGGGCTCAATATCTAGGAATAATCCCCAATATCAGGACTGAATATCCAGGAATAATCCCCAATATCAGGACTGAATATCCAGGAATAATCCCCAATCTCAGGCCTGAATATCCAGGAATAATCCCCAATTTCAGGTCTAAAAATACAGGAATAATCCCCAATATCAGGGCTGAACATCCAGGAATAATTTCTAACATTACTACTGAATACCTCGGAATAATCCACAATATCGTTGCTGAATATCCAGGAATAATCCCCAATATCAGGTCTGAATATCTTGGATTAATCCCCAATATCAGGGCTGAATATCTCGGAATAATCCCCAGTATCAATTCTAAATATCTAGGAATAGTCCCCAATATCAATGCTGAATATCCAGGAATAATCCCCAATATCAATGCTGAATACCTAGGAGTAATCCCCAATATCAGGCCTAAATATCCAGGAATAATCCCCAATATCAGAACTGAATATCCATGAATAATCCCCAATATCAGGACTGGACATCTAGGAACAAACCCAAATACCAGGGCTGAATATCTAGGAATAATCCCCAATATCAGGACTGAATATCCAGGAATAATCCCCAACATCAGGGCTGAATATCCACTGAAAACCCCAATTTCAGGTCTAAAAATACAGGAATAATCCCCAATATCAGGGTTGAACATCCAGGAATAATTTCTAACATTACTACTGAATACCTAGGAATAATCCACAATATCAGGGCTGAATATCTAGGAATAATCCCCAATATCGTTGCTGAATATCCAGGAATAATCCCCAATATCAGGTCTGAATATCTCGGATTAATCCCCAATATCAGGACTGAATATCCAGGAATAATACCCAATATCAGGAATGAACAGCCCAGAATAGTTGCTAATATCTCAACTGAATATTCATCAATAATCTTCAATATCAGGGCAGAATATCCAGGAATAATACCCAATATCAGGACTGAATCTCCAGGAATACTCCCAAATATCAGGACTGAATATCTAGGAATAATCCTGAATATCAGGGCTGAATATCCATTGATAACCCCAACTTCAGGTCTAAAAATCCAGGAATAATCCCCAATATCAGGGCTCAATATCCAGGAATATCCTCCAATATCAGGGGTGAATATCCTGGAATAATCCCCAATATCAGGAATGAATATCCAGGAATAATACCCAATATCCGAACTGAATATCCATGAATAATCCCCAATATCAGGACTGGACATCTAGGAATAAACCCCAATACCAGGGCTCAATATCTAGGAATAATCCCCAATATCAGGACTGAATATCCAGGAATAATCCCCAATATCAGGACTGAATATCCAGGAATAATCCCCAATCTCAGGCCTGAATATCCAGGAATAATCCCCAATTTCAGGTCTAAAAATACAGGAATAATCCCCAATATCAGGGCTGAACATCCAGGAATAATTTCTAACATTACTACTGAATACCTCGGAATAATCCACAATATCGTTGCTGAATATCCAGGAATAATCCCCAATATCAGGTCTGAATATCTTGGATTAATCCCCAATATCAGGGCTGAATATCTCGGAATAATCCCCAGTATCAATTCTGAATATCTAGGAATAGTCCCCAATATCAATGCTGAATATCCAGGAATAATCCCCAATATCAATGCTGAATACCTAGGAGTAATCCCCAATATCAGGCCTAAATATCCAGGAATGATCCCCAATATCAGTGCTGAATACCTAGGAATAATCCCCAATACCAGGGCTGAATATCTAGGAATAATCCAGAATGTCAGGACTGAATATCCAGGAATAATCCCCAATATCAGGGTTGAATATCCAGGAATAGTCCCCAATATCACGGCTGTATATCCAGGAATAATTCCCAATATCAGGATTGAATATTCAGGAATAATCCCCAATATCAGGGCTGAATATCCATTGATAACCCCAATTTCAGGTCTAAAAATCCAGGAATAATCCCCAATATCAGGGCTGAATATCCTGAATATCCAGGAATAATTTCTAACATCACTACTGAATACATAGGAACAATTCACAATATTAGGGCTGAATATCTCGGAATAATCCCCAATATCGTTGCTGAATAGCCTGGAATAATCCCCAATATCAGGTCTGAATATCTCGGATTAATCCCCAACATCAGGGCTGAATACCTCGGAATAATCCCTAGTATCAATATCTAGGAATAGTCCCCAATATCAATGCTGAATATCCAGGAATAATCCCCAATATCAATGCTGAATATCCGGGAATAATCCCCAATATCAGAACTGAATATCCAGGAATAATCCCCAATACCAGGGCTGAATTTCCGGGAATAATCCCCAATATCAGGGCTGAATATCCTGGAATAATCCCCAATATCAGGGCAGAATATCCAGGAATAATGCCCAATAGCAGAACTGAATATCCAGGAATAATCACCAATATCAGAACTGAATATCAAGGAATAATCCCCAATATCAGGACTGAATATCCAGAAATAATACCCAATATCAGGAATGAACAGCACAGAATAGTTGCTAATATCTCAACTGAATATTCATCAATAATCTTCAATATCAGGGCTGAATATTCAGGGATAATTCCAATGTCAGTGCTGAATATCCTGGAATTATCCCCAATATCAGGGCAGAATATCCAGGAATAATACCCAATATAAGAACTGAATATCCAGGAATAATCCCCAATATCAGGACTGAATCTCCACGAATACTCCCAAATATCATGACTGAATATCTAGGAATAATCCTGAATATCAGGGTTTAATATCCAGGAATAATCCCTAATATCAATGCTGAATATCCAGGAATAATCCCCAATATCAGGACTCAATATCTAGGAATAATACCCAATATCAGGACTGAATATCCAGGAATAATCCCCAATATCAGGACTGCATTTCTGGGAATAATCCCCAATATCAGGGCAGAATATCCTGGAATAATCCCCAGTATCAGGGCAGAATACCCAGGTATAATCCCCAATATCAGAAGTGAATATTCAGGATTAATCCCCAATATCAGAACTGAATATCCAGGAATTATCCCCAATATCAGGAGTGAATATCCAGGAATAATCCCCAATATCAGGGCTGAATATCCTGGAATAATCCCCAGTATCAGGGCAGAATACCCAGGTATAATCCCCAATATCAGAACTGAATATTCAGGATTAATCCCCAATATCAGGGCTGAATACCAATTGATAACCCCAATTTCAGGTCTAAAAATCCAGGAATAATCCCCAATATCAGGGCTGAACATCCAGGAATAATTTCTAACATCACTACTGAATACATAGGAACAATTCACAATATTAGGGCTGAATATCTCGGAATAATCCCCAATATCGTTGCTGAATAGCCTGGAATAATCCCCAATATCAGGTCTGAATATCTCGGATTAATCCCCAACATCAGGGCTGAATACCTCGGAATAATCCCTAGTATCAATATCTAGGAATAGTCCCCAATATCAATGCTGAATATCCAGGAATAATCCCCAATATCAATGCTGAATATCCGGGAATAATCCCCAATATCAGAACTGAATATCCAGGAATAATCCCCAATACCAGGGCTGAATTTCCGGGAATAATCCCAAATATCAGGGCTAAATATCCAGGAATAACCTCCAATATCAGGGGTGAATATCCTGGAATAATCTCCAATATCAGGGATGAATATCCTGGAATAATCCCCAATATCAGGAATGAACATCCAGGAATAATCCCCAATATCAGAACTGAATATCCATGAATAATCCCCAATATCAGGACTGGACATCTAGGAATAAACCCCAATACCAGGGTTGAATATCTAGGAATAATCCCCAATATCAGGATTGAATATCCAGGAATAATCCCCAATATCAGGGCTGAATATCCATTGATAACCCCAATTTCAGGTCTAAAAATCCAGGAATAATCCCCAATATCAGGGCTGAACATCCAGGAATAATTTCTAACATCACTACTGAATACATAGGAACAATTCACAATATTAGGGCTGAATATCTCGGAATAATCCCCAATATCGTTGCTGAATATCCTGGAATAATCCCCAATATCAGGTCTGAATATCTCGGATTAATCCCCAACATCAGGGCTGAATACCTCGGAATAATCCCCAGTATCAATTCTGAATATCTAGGAATAGTCCCCAATATCAATGCTGAATATCCAGGAATAATCCCCAACATCAATGCTGAATATCCAGGAATAATCCCCAATATCAGAACTGAATATTCAGGAATAATCCCAATACCAGGGCTGAATTTCTGGGAATAATCCCCAATATCAAGGCTGAATATCCTGGAATAATCCCCAGTATCAATTCTGAATATCTAGGAATAGTCCCCAATATCAATGCTGAATATCCAGGAATAATCCCCAACATCAATGCTGAATATCCAGGAATAATCCCCAATGTCAGGTCTGAATATCTTGGATTAATCCCCAATATCAATGCTGAATACCTAGGAGTAATCCCCAATATCAGGCCTAAATATCCAGAAATTATCCCCAATATCAGTGCTGAATACCTAGGAATAATCCCCAATACCAGGGCTGAATATCTAGGAATAATCCCGAATGTCAGGACTGAATATCCAGGAATAATCCCCAATATCAGGGTTGAATATCCAGGAATAGTCCCCAATATCACGGCTGTATATCCAGGAATAATCCCCAATATCAATGCTGAATATCCGGGAATAATCCCCCAATATCAGAACTGAATATCCAGGAATAATCCCCAATACCAGGGCTGAATTTCCGGGTATAATCCCCAATATCAGGGCTGAATATCCTGGAATAATCCCCAATATCAGGGCAGAATATCCAGGAATAATCCCCAATAGCAGAACTGAATATCCAGGAATAATCCCCTATATCAGAACTGAATATCAAGGAATAATACCCAATATCAGGAATGAACAGCCCAGAATAGTTGCTAATATCTCAACTGAATATTCATCAATAATCTTCAATATCAGGGCTGAATATTCAGGGATAATTCCAATGTCAGTGCTGAATAACCTGGAATTATCCCCAATATCAGGGCAAAATATCCAGGAATAATACCCAATATCAGAACTGAATATCCAGGAATAATCCCCAATATCAGCACTGATTATCCAGGAATAATCCCCAATATCAGGACTGGATATCAAGGAATAAACCCCAGTACCAGGGCTGAGTATCTAGGAATAACCCCCAATATCAGAACTGAATATCCAGGAATAATCCCCAATATCAGAACTGAATCTCCAGGAATACTCCCAAATATCAGGACTGAATATCTAGGAATAATTCTGAATATCAGGGTTTAATATCCAGGAATAATCCCCAATATCAATGCTGAATATCCAGGAATAATCCCCAATATCAGGACTGAATATCTAGGAATAATGCCCAATATCAGGACTGAATATCCAGGAATAATCCCCAATATCAGGACTGCATTTCCGGGAATAATCCCCAATATCAGGGCAGAATATCCTGGAATAATCCCCAGTATCAGGGCAAAATATCCAGGTATAATCCCCAATATCAGAACTGAATATTCAGGAATAATCCCCAATACCAGAACTGAATATCCAGGAATTATCCCCAATATCAGGAGTGAATATCCAGGAACAATCCCCAATATCAGAACTGAATAGCCAGGAATAATCTCCAATATCAGGACAATATCTAGGAATAATCCTGAATATCAGGGTTTAATATCCAAGAATAATCCCCAATATCAATGCTGAATATCCAGGAATAATCCCCAATATCAGGACTCAATATCCAGAAATAATGCCCAATATCAGGGCTGAATATCCAGAAATAATCCCCAATATGAGGGTTGAATATCCAGCAATAGTCCACAATATCAGGGCTCAATATCCAGGAATATTCCCCAATGTCACGGCTGTATGTCCAGGAATAATCCCCAATATCAGGACTGAATACCCAGGAATAATCCCAAATATCAGGGCTCAATATCCAGGAATAACATCCAATATCAGGGGTGAATATCCTGGAATAATCTCCAATATCAGGTATGAATATCCTGGAATAATCCCCAATATCAGAACTGAATATCCATGAATAATCCCCAATATCAGGACTGGACATCTAGGAACAAACCCAAATACCAGGGCTGAATATCTAGGAATAATCCCCAATATCAGGACTGAATATCCAGGAATAATCCCCAATATCAGGGCTGAATATCCACTGAAAACCCCAATTTCAGGTCTAAAAATACAGGAATAATCCCCAATATCAGGGCTGAACATCCAGGAATAATTTCTAACATTACTACTGAATACCTAGGAATAATCCACAATATCAGGGCTAAATATCTAGGAATAATCCCCAATATCGTTGCTGAATATCCAGGAATAATCCCCAATATCAGGTCTGAATATCTCGGATTAATCCCCAATATCAGGACTGAATATCCAGGAATAATACCCAATATCAGGAATGAACAGCCCAGAATAGTTGCTAATATCTCAACTGAATATTCATCAATAATCTTCAATATCAGGGCAGAATATCCAGGAATAATACTCAATATCAGGACTGAATCTCCAGGAATACTCCCAAATATCAGGACTGAATATCTAGGAATAATCCTGAATATCAGGGCTGAATATCCATTGATAACCCCAACTTCAGGTCTAAAAATCCAGGAATAATCCCCAATATCAGGGCTCAAAATCCAGGAATATCCTCCAATATCAGGGGTGAATATCCTGGAATAATCTCCAATATCAGGTATGAATATCCTGGAATAATCCCCAATATCAGAACTGAATATCCATGAATAATCCCCAATATCAGGACTGGACATCTAGGAATAAACCCAAATACCAGGGCTGAATATCTAGGAATAATCCCCAATATCAGGACTGAATATCCAGGAATAATCCCAAATATCAGGGCTCAATATCCAGGAATATCCTCCAATATCAGGGGTGAATATCCTGGAATAATCCCCAATATCAGGAATGAATATCCAGGAATAATACCCAATATCCGAACTGAATATCCATGAATAATCCCCAATATCAGGACTGGACATCTAGGAATAAACCCCAATACCAGGGCTCAATATCTAGGAATAATCCCCAATATCAGGACTGAATATCCAGGAATAATCCCCAATATCAGGACTGAATATCCAGGAATAATCCCCAATCTCAGGCCTGAATATCCAGGAATAATCCCCAATTTCAGGTCTAAAAATACAGGAATAATCCCCAATATCAGGGCTGAACATCCAGGAATAATTTCTAACATTACTACTGAATACCTCGGAATAATCCACAATATCGTTGCTGAATATCCAGGAATAATCCCCAATATCAGGTCTGAATATCTTGGATTAATCCCCAATATCAGGGCTGAATATCTCGGAATAATCCCCAGTATCAATTCTAAATATCTAGGAATAGTCCCCAATATCAATGCTGAATATCCAGGAATAATCCCCAATATCAATGCTGAATACCTAGGAGCAATCCCCAATATCAGGCCTAAATATCCAGGAATAATCCCCAATATCAGAACTGAATATCCATGAATAATCCCCAATATCAGGACTGGACATCTAGGAACAAACCCAAATACCAGGGCTGAATATCTAGGAATAATCCCCAATATCAGGACTGAATATCCAGGAATAATCCCCAACATCAGGGCTGAATATCCACTGAAAACCCCAATTTCAGGTCTAAAAATACAGGAATAATCCCCAATATCAGGGTTGAACATCCAGGAATAATTTCTAACATTACTACTGAATACCTAGGAATAATCCACAATATCAGGGCTGAATATCTAGGAATAATCCCCAATATCGTTGCTGAATATCCAGGAATAATCCCCAATATCAGGTCTGAATATCTCGGATTAATCCCCAATATCAGGACTGAATATCCAGGAATAATACCCAATATCAGGAATGAACAGCCCAGAATAGTTGCTAATATCTCAACTGAATATTCATCAATAATCTTCAATATCAGGGCAGAATATCCAGGAATAATACCCAATATCAGGACTGAATCTCCAGGAATACTCCCAAATATCAGGACTGAATATCTAGGAATAATCCTGAATATCAGGGCTGAATATCCATTGATAACCCCAACTTCAGGTCTAAAAATCCAGGAATAATCCCCAATATCAGGGCTCAATATCCAGGAATATCCTCCAATATCAGGGGTGAATATCCTGGAATAATCTCCAATATCAGGTATGAATATCCTGGAATAATCCCCAATATCAGAACTGAATATCCATGAATAATCCCCAATATCAGGACTGGACATCTAGGAATAAACCCAAATACCTGGGCTGAATATCTAGGAATAATCCCCAATATCAGGACTGAATATCCAGGAATAATCCCAAATATCAGGGCTCAATATCCAGGAATATCCTCCAATATCAGGGGTGAATATCCTGGAATAATCCCCAATATCAGGAATGAATATCCAGGAATAATACCCAATATCCGAACTGAATATCCATGAATAATCCCCAATATCAGGACTGGACATCTAGGAATAAACCCCAATAGCAGGGCTCAATATCTAGGAATAATCCCCAATATCAGGACTGAATATCCAGGAATAATCCCCAATATCAGGACTGAATATCCAGGAATAATCCCCAATCTCAGGCCTGAATATCCAGGAATAATCCCCAATTTCAGGTCTAAAAATACAGGAATAATCCCCAATATCAGGGCTGAACATCCAGGAATAATTTCTAACATTACTACTGAATACCTCGGAATAATCCACAATATCGTTGCTGAATATCCAGGAATAATCCCCAATATCAGGTCTGAATATCTTGGATTAATCCCCAATATCAGGGCTGAATATCTCGGAATAATCCCCAGTATCAATTCTGAATATCTAGGAATAGTCCCCAATATCAATGCTGAATATCCAGGAATAATCCCCAATATCAATGCTGAATACCTAGGAGTAATCCCCAATATCAGGCCTAAATATCCAGGAATGATCCCCAATATCAGTGCTGAATACCTAGGAATAATCCCCAATACCAGGGCTGAATATCTAGGAATAATCCAGAATGTCAGGACTGAATATCCAGGAATAATCCCCAATATCAGGGTTGAATATCCAGGAATAGTCCCCAATATCACGGCTGTATATCCAGGAATAATTCCCAATATCAGGATTGAATATCCAGGAATAATCCCCAATATCAGGGCTGAATATCCATTGATAACCCCAATTTCAGGTCTAAAAATCCAGGAATAATCCCCAATATCAGGGCTGAACATCCAGGAATAATTTCTAACATCACTACTGAATACATAGGAACAATTCACAATATTAGGGCTGAATATCTCGGAATAATCCCCAATATCGTTGCTGAATAGCCTGGAATAATCCCCAATATCAGGTCTGAATATCTCGGATTAATCCCCAACATCAGGGCTGAATACCTCGGAATAATCCCTAGTATCAATATCTAGGAATAGTCCCCAATATCAATGCTGAATATCCAGGAATAATCCCCAATATCAATGCTGAATATCCGGGAATAATCCCCAATATCAGAACTGAATATCCAGGAATAATCCCCAATACCAGGGCTGAATTTCCGGGAATAATCCCCAATATCAGGGCTGAATATCCTGGAATAATCCCCAATATCAGGGCAGAATATCCAGGAATAATGCCCAATAGCAGAACTGAATATCCAGGAATAATCACCAATATCAGAACTGAATATCAAGGAATAATCCCCAATATCAGGACTGAATATCCAGAAATAATACCCAATATCAGGAATGAACAGCACAGAATAGTTGCTAATATCTCAACTGAATATTCATCAATAATCTTCAATATCAGGGCTGAATATTCAGGGATAATTCCAATGTCAGTGCTGAATATCCTGGAATTATCCCCAATATCAGGGCAGAATATCCAGGAATAATACCCAATATAAGAACTGAATATCCAGGAATAATCCCCAATATCAGGACTGAATCTCCACGAATACTCCCAAATATCATGAGTGAATATCTAGGAATAATCCTGAATATCAGGGTTTAATATCCAGGAATAATCCCTAATATCAATGCTGAATATCCAGGAATAATCCCCAATATCAGGACTCAATATCTAGGAATAATACCCAATATCAGGACTGAATATCCAGGAATAATCCCCAATATCAGGACTGCATTTCTGGGAATAATCCCCAATATCAGGGCAGAATATCCTGGAATAATCCCCAGTATCAGGGCAGAATACCCAGGTATAATCCCCAATATCAGAAGTGAATATTCAGGATTAATCCCCAATATCAGAACTGAATATCCAGGAATTATCCCCAATATCAGGAGTGAATATCCAGGAATAATCCCCAATATCAGGGCTGAATATCCTGGAATAATCCCCAGTATCAGGGCAGAATACCCAGGTATAATCCCCAATATCAGAACTGAATATTCAGGATTAATCCCCAATATCAGGGCTGAATATCCATTGATAACCCCAATTTCAGGTCTAAAAATCCAGGAATAATCCCCAATATCAGGGCTGAACATCCAGGAATAATTTCTAACATCACTACTGAATACATAGGAACAATTCACAATATTAGGGCTGAATATCTCGGAATAATCCCCAATATCGTTGCTGAATAGCCTGGAATAATCCCCAATATCAGGTCTGAATATCTCGGATTAATCCCCAACATCAGGGCTGAATACCTCGGAATAATCCCTAGTATCAATATCTAGGAATAGTCCCCAATATCAATGCTGAATATCCAGGAATAATCCCCAATATCAATGCTGAATATCCGGGAATAATCCCCAATATCAGAACTGAATATCCAGGAATAATCCCCAATACCAGGGCTGAATTTCCGGGAATAATCCCCAATATCAGGGCTGAATATCCTGGAATAATCCCCAATATCAGGGCAGAATATCCAGGAATAATGCCCAATAGCAGAACTGAATATCCAGGAATAATCACCAATATCAGAACTGAATATCAAGGAATAATCCCCAATATCAGGACTGAATATCCAGAAATAATACCCAATATCAGGAATGAACAGCACAGAATAGTTGCTAATATCTCAACTGAATATTCATCAATAATCTTCAATATCAGGGCTGAATATTCAGGGATAATTCCAATGTCAGTGCTGAATATCCTGGAATTATCCCCAATATCAGGGCAGAATATCCAGGAATAATACCCAATATAAGAACTGAATATCCAGGAATAATCCCCAATATCAGGACTGAATCTCCACGAATACTCCCAAATATCATGACTGAATATCTAGGAATAATCCTGAATATCAGGGTTTAATATCCAGGAATAATCCCTAATATCAATGCTGAATATCCAGGAATAATCCCCAATATCAGGACTCAATATCTAAGAATAATACCCAATATCAGGACTGAATATCCAGGAATAATCCCCAATATCAGGACTGCATTTCTGGGAATAATCCCCAATATCAGGGCAGAATATCCTGGAATAATCCCCAGTATCAGGGCAGAATACCCAGGTATAATCCCCAATATCAGAAGTGAATATTCAGGATTAATCCCCAATATCAGAACTGAATATCCAGGAATTATCCCCAATATCAGGAGTGAATATCCAGGAATAATCCCCAATATCAGGGCTGAATATCCTGGAATAATCCCCAGTATCAGGGCAGAATACCCAGGTATAATCCCCAATATCAGAACTGAATATTCAGGATTAATCCCCAATATCAGAACTGAATATCCAGGAATTATCCACAATATCAGGAGTGAATATCCAGGAACAATCCCCAATATCAGAACTGAATATCCAGGAATAATCTCCAATATCAGGACAATATCTAGGAATAATCCTGAATATCAGGGTTTAATATCCAAGAACAATCCCCAATATCAATGCTGAATATCCAGGAATAATCCCCAATATCAGAACTGAATATCCAGGAATAATCTCCAATATCAGGACAATATCTAGGAATAATCCTGAATATCAGGGTTTAATATCCAAGAATAATCCCCAATATTAATGCTGAATATCCAGGAATAATCCCCAATATCAGGAATCAATATCCA
The DNA here is from genome assembly GCF_017639515.1 of Carcharodon carcharias. Classification (NCBI taxonomy): domain Eukaryota; kingdom Metazoa; phylum Chordata; class Chondrichthyes; order Lamniformes; family Lamnidae; genus Carcharodon; species Carcharodon carcharias. The sequence continues at coordinate 8,328,367 of NC_054469.1, forward strand.
GAAATAATGCCCAATATCAGGGCTGAATATCCAGAAATAATCCCCAATATGAGGGGTGAATATCCAGGAATAGTCCACAATATCAGGGCTCAATGTCCAGGAATAATCCCCAATCTCAGACCTGAATATCCAGGAATAATCCCCAATATCAGAGCTGTTTATCCAGTAATAATCCCCGATATCAGGACTAGATATCTAGGAATAAACCCCAATACCAGGGCTGAATATCTAGGAATAATCCCCAATATCAGGACTGAATATCCAGGAATAATCCCCAATATCAGGACTGAATATCCAGGAATAATCCCCAATCTCAGGCCTGAATATCCAGGAATAATCCCCAATTTCAGGTCTAAAAATACAGGAATAATCCCCAATATCAGGGCTGAACATCCAGGAATAATTTCTAACATTACTACTGAATACCTAGGAATAATCCACAGTATCGTTGCTGAATATCCAGGAATAATCCCCAATATCAGGTCTGAATATCTTGGATTAATCCCCAATATCAAGGCTGAATATCTCGGAATAATCCCCAGTATCAATTCTAAATATCTAGGAATAGTCCCCAATATCAATGCTGAATATCCAGGAATAATCCCCAATATCAATGCTGAATACCTAGGAGTAATCCCCAATATCAGGCCTATATATCCAGGAATGATCCCCAATATCAGTGCTGAATACCTAGGAATAATCCCCAATACCAGGGCTGAATATCTAGGAATAATCCCGAATGTCAGGACTGAATATCCAGGAATAATCCCCAATATCAGGGTTGAATATCCAGGAATAGTCCCCAATATCACGGCTGTATATCCAGGAATAATCCCCAATATCAGGATTGAATATCCAGGAATAATCCCCAATATCAGGGCTGAATATCCATTGATAACCCCAATTTCAGGTCTAAAAATCCAGGAATAATCCCCAATATCAGGGCTGAACATCCAGGAATAATTTCTAACATCACTACTGAATACATAGGAATAATTCACAATATCAGGGCTGAATATCTCGGAATAATCCCCAATATCGTTGCTGAATATCCTGGAATAATCCCCAATATCAGGTCTGAATATCTCGGATTAATCCCCAACATCAGGCCTGAATACCTCGGAATAATCCCCAGTATCAATTCTGAATATCTAGGAATAGTCCCCAATATCAATGCTGAATATCCAGGAATAATCCCCAATATTAATGCTGAATACCTAGGAGTAATCCCCAATATCAGGGCTGAATATCCAGGAATGATCCCCAATATCAGTGCTGAATACCTAGGAATAATCCCCAATATCAATTCTGAATATCTAGGAATAATCCCCAATATCAGGGCTGAACATCCAGGAATAATTTCTAACATCACTACTGAATACATAGGAACAATTCACAATATTAGGGCTGAATATCTCGGAATAATCCCCAATATCGTTGCTGAATATCCAGGAATAATCCCCAATATCAGGTCTGAATATCTCGGATTAATCCCCAACATCAGGGCTGAATACCTCGGAATAATCCCCAGCATCAATTCTGAATATATAGGAATAGTCACTAATATCAACGCTGAATATCTAGGAATAATCCCCAATATCAATGCTGAATACCTAGGAGTAATCACCAATATCAGGCCTAAATATCCAGGAATGATCCCCAAAATCAGTGCTGAATACCTGGGAATAATGCTCAATATCAGGGCTGAATACCTCGGAATAATCCCTAGTATCAATTCTGAATATCTAGGAATAGTCCCCAATATCAATGCTGAATATCCAGGAATAATCCCCAATATCAATGCTGAATATCCGGGAATAATCCCCAATATCAGAACTGAATATCCAGGAATAATCCCCAATACCAGGGCTGAATTTCCGGGAATAATCCCCAATATCAGGGCTGAATATCCTGGAATAATCCCTAATATCAGGGCAGAATATCCAGGAATAATCCCCAATAGCAGAACTGAATATCCAGGAATAATCACCAATATCAGAACTGAATATCAAGGAATAATCCCCAATATCAGGACTGAATATCAAGAAATAATACCCAATATCAGGAATGAACAGCACAGAATAGTTGCTAATATCTCAACTGAATATTCATCAATAATCTTCAATATCAGGGCTGAATATTCAGGGATAATTCCAATGCCAGTGCTGAATATCCTGGAATTATCCCCAATATCAGGGCAGAATATCCAGGAATAATACCCAATATAAGAACTGAATGTCCAGGAATAATCCCCAATATCAGGACTGAATCTCCACGAATACTCCCAAATATCATGACTGAATATCTAGGAATAATCCTGAATATCAGGGTTTAATATCCAGGAATAATCCCTAATATCAATGCTGAATATCCAGGAATAATCCCCAATATCAGGACTCAATATCTAGGAATAATACCCAATATCAGGACTGAATATCCAGGAATAATCTCCAATATCAGGACTGGATATCAAGGAATAAACCCCAGTACCAGGGCTGAGTATCTAGGAATAACCCCCAATATCAGAACTGAATATCCAGGAATAATTCCCAATATCAGAACTGAATCTCCAGGAATACTCCCAAATATCAGAACTGAATATCTAGGAATAATTCTGAATATCAGGGTTTAATATCCAGGAATAATCCCCAATATCAATGCTGCATATCCAGGAATAATCTCCAATATCAGGACTGAATATCTAGGAATAATACCCAAAATCAGGACTGAATATCTAGGAATAATCCCCAATATCAGGACTGCATTTCCGGGAATAATCCCCAATATCAGGGCAGAATATCCTGGAATAATCACCAGTATCAGGGCAGTATATCCAGGTATAATCCCCAATATCAGAACTGAATATTCAGGAATAATCCCCAATATCAGAACTGAATATCCAGGAATTATCCCCAATATCAGGAGTGAATATCCAAAAACAATCCCCAATATCAGAACTGAATATCAAGGAATAATCTCCAATATCAGGACAATATCTAGGAATAATCCTGAATATCAGTGTTTAATATACAAGAATAAAACCCAATATCAATGCTGAATACCTAAGAGTAATCCCCAATATCAGGCCTAAATATCCAGGAATGATCCCTAATATCAGTGCTGAATACCTAGGAATAATCCCCAATAACAGGATTGAATATCTCGCAATATCCGAACTGAATATCCATGAATAATCCCCAATATCAGGACTGGACATCTAGGAATAAACCCCAATACCAGGACTCAATATCTAGGAATAATCCCCAATATCAGGACAATATCCAGGAATAATCCCCAATATCAGGGCAGAATATCCAGCAATAATCCCCAATATCAGAACTGAATATCCAGGAATAATCCCAAATATCAGGACTGAATATCTCGGATCAATCCCCAACATCAGGGCTGAATACCTCGGAATAATCCCTAGTATCAATTCTGAATATCTAGGAATAGTCCACAATATCAATGCTGAATATCCAGGAATAATCCCCAATATCAATGCTGAATATCCGGGAATAATCCCCAATATCAGAACTGAATATCCAGGAATAATCCCCAATACCAGGGCTGAATTTCCGGGAATAATCCCCAATATCAGGGCTGAATATCTTGGAATAATCCCCAATATCAGGGCAGAATATCCAGGAATAATCCCCAATAGCAGTACTGAATATCCAGGAATAATCCCCAATATCAGAACTGAATATCAAGGAATAATCCCCAATATCAGGACTGAATATCCAGAAATAATACCCAATATCAGGAATGAACAGCCCAGAATAGTTGCTAATATCTCAACTGAATATTCATCAATAATCTTCAATATCAGGGCTGAATATTCAGGGATAATTCCAATGTCAGTGCTGAATATCCTGGAATTATCCCCAATATCAGGACTGGACATCTAGGAATAATACCCAATATAAGAACTGAATATCCAGGAATAATCCCCAATATCAGGACTGAATCTCCAGGAATACTCCCAAATATCAGGACTGAATATCTAGGAATAATCCTGAATATCAGGGTTTAATATCCAGGAAAAATCCCTAATATCAATGCTGAATATCCAGGAATAATCCCCAATATCAGGACTCAATATCTAGGAATAATACCCAATATCAGGACTGAATATCCAGGAATAATCCCCAATATCAGGACTGCATTTCCGGGAATAATCCCCAATATCAGGGCAGAATATCCTGGAATAATCTCCAGTATCAGGGCAGAATATCCAGGTATAATCCCCAATATCAGAACTGAATATTCAGGAATAATCCCCAATATCAGAACGGAATATCCAGGAATTATCCCCAATATCAGGAGTGAATATCCAGGAACAATCCCCAATATCAGAACTGAATATCCAGGAATAATCTCCAATATCAGGACAATATCTAGGAATAATCCTGAATATCAGGGTTTAATATCCAAGAATAATCCCCAATATCAATGCTGGATATCCAGGAATAATCCCCAATATCAGGACTCAATATCCAGAAATAATGCCCAATATCAGGGCTGAATATCCAGAAATAATCCCCAATATGAGGGTTGAATATCCAGGAATAGTCCACAATATCAGGGTTTAATATCCAGGAATAGTCCCCAATATCACGGCTGTATATCCAGGAATAATCCCCAATATCAGGACGGAATACCCAGGAATAATCCCAAATATCAGGGCTAAATATCCAGGAATAACCTCCAATATCAGGGGTGAATATCCTGGAATAATCTCCAATATCAGGGATGAATATCCTGGAATAATCCCCAATATCAGGAATGAACATCCAGGAATAATCCCCAATATCAGAACTGAATATCCATGAATAATCCCCAATATCAGGACTGGACATCTAGGAATAAATCCCAATACCAGGGCTGAATATCTAGGAATAATCCCCAATATCAGGATTGAATATCCAGGAATAATCCCCAATATCAGGGCTGAATATCCATTGATAACCCCAATTTCAGGTCTAAAAATCCAGGAATAATCCCCAATATCAGGGCTGAACATCCAGGAATAATTTCTAACATCACTACTGAATACATAGGAATAATTCACAATATCAGGGCTGAATATCTCGGAATAATCCCCAATATCGTTGCTGAATATCCTGGAATAATCCCCAATATCAGGTCTGAATATCTCGGATTAATCCCCAACATCAGGGCTGAATACCTCGGAATAATCCCCAGTATCAATTCTGAATATCTAGGAATAGTCCCCAATATCAATGCTGAATATCCAGGAATAATCCCCAATATCAATGCTGAATACCTAGGAGTAATCCCCAATATCAGGGCTGAATATCCAGGAATGATCCCCAATATCAGTGCTGAATACCTAGGAATAATCCCCAATATCAGGGCTGAATATCTCGGAATAATCCCCAGTATCAATTCTGAATATCTAGGAATAGTCCCCAATATCAGTGCTGAATATCCAGGAATAATCCCCAACATCAATGCTGAATATCCAGGAATAATCCCCAATATCAGGACTCAATATCCAGAAATAATGCCCAATATCAGGGCTGAATATCCAGAAATAATCCCCAATATCAGGATTCAATATCCATGAATAATGCCCAACACCAAAGCTGAATATCTCGCAAAAATCCCCAATATCGGGACTGAATATCCAGGAATAATCCCCAATACCAGGGCTGAATATCCTGGAATAATCCCCAATATCAGGACTGAATATCCAGGAATAATCCCCAATCTCAGGCATGAATAACCAGGAATAATCCCTAATATTAGGGCTGTATATCCAGGAATAATCCCCAATATCAGGACTGAATATCCAGGAATAATCACAAATATCAGGGCTCAATATCCAGGAATATCCTCCAATACCAGGGCTGAATATCCTGGAATAAACCCCAATACCAGGGCTCAATATCTAGAAATAATCCCCAATATCAGGACTGAATATCCAGGAATAATCCCCAATATCAGGGCAGAATATCCAGCAATAATACCCAATATCAGAACTGAATATCCAGGAATAATCCCAAATATCAGGACTGAATATCTAGGAATATTCCAGAATATCAGGGTTTAATATCCTGGAATAATCCCATATAAATGCTGAATATCCAGGAATAATCCCCAATACCAGAACTGAATATCCAGGAATAATCCCCAATATCAGGAATGAATATCCAGGAATAATCCCCAATATCAGAACTGAATATCCATGAATAATCCCCAATATCAGGACTGGACATCTAGGAATAAATCCAAATACCAGGGCTGAATATCTAGGAATAATCCCCAATATCAGGACTGAATATCCAGGAATAATCCCCAATATCAGGGCTGAATACCCATTGAAAACCCCAATTTCAGGTCTAAAAATCCAGGAATAATCCCCAATATCAGGGCTGAACATCCAGGAATAATTTATAACATTACTACTGAATACATAGGAATAATCCACAATATCAGGGCTGAACATCTAGGAATAATCCCCAATATCGTTGCTGAATATCCAGGAATAATCCCCAATATCAGGTCTGAATATCTCGGATTAATCCCCAATATCAGGGCTGAATATCTCGGAATAATCCCCAGTATCAATGCAAAATATCTAGGAATAGTCCCCAATATCAATGCTGAATATCCAGGAATAATCCCCAATATCAATGCTGAATACCTAGGAGTAATCCCCAATATCAGGCCTAAATATCCAGGAATGATCCCCAATATCAGTGCTGAATACCTAGGAATAATCCCCAATATCAGGGCTGAATATCTAGGAGTAATCCCGAATGTCAGGACTGAATATCCAGGAATAATCCCCAATATCAGGGTTGAATATCCAGGAATAGTCCCCAATATCACGGCTGTATATCCAGGAATAATCCCCAATATCAGGATTGAATATCCAGGAATAATCCCCAATATCAGGGCTGAATATCCATTGATAACCCCAATTTCAGGTCTAAAAATCCAGGAATAATCCCCAATATCAGGGCTGAACATCCAGGAATAATTTCTAACATCACTACTGAATACATAGGAACAATTCACAATATTACGGCTGAATATCACGGAATAATTCCTAATATCGTTGCTGAATATCCAGGAATAATCCCCAATATCAGGTCTGAATATCTCGGATTAATCCCCAACATCAGGGCTGAATACCTCGGAATAATCCCCAGTATCAATTCTGAATATCTAGGAATAGTCCCCAATATCAATGCTGAATATCCAGGAATAATCCCCAATATCAATGCTGAATACCTAGGAATAATCCCCAATATCAGAACTGAATATTCAGGAATAATCCCCAATACCAGGGCTGAATTTCCGGGAATAATCCCCAATATCAGGGCTGAATATCCTGGAATAATCCCCAATATCAGGGCAGAATATCCAGGAATAATCCCCAATAGCAGAACTGAATATCCAGGAATAATCCCCAATATCAGAACTGAATATCTAGGAATAATCCCCAATATCAGAACTGAATATTCAGGAATAATCCCCAATACCAGGGCTGAATTTCCGGGAATAATCCCCAATATCAGGGCTGAATATCCTGGAATAATCCCCAATATCAGGGCAGAATATCCAGGAATAATCCCCAATAGCAGAACTGAATATCCAGGAATAATCCCCAATATCAGAACTGAATATCTAGGAATAATCCCCAATATCAGGACTGAATATCCAGGAATAATACCCAATATCAGGAATGAACAGCCCAGAATAGTTGCTAATATCTCAACTGAATATTCATCAATAATCTTCAATATCAGGGCTGAATATTCAGGGATAATTCCAATGTCAGTACTGAATATCCTGGAATTATCCCCAATATCAGGGCAGAATATCCAGGAATAATACCCAATATCACAACAAAATATCCGGGAATAATCCCCAATATCAGGACTGAATCTCCAGGAATACTCCCAAATATCATGACTGAATATCTAGGAATAATCCTGAATATCAGGGTTTAATATCCAGGAATAATCCCTAATATCAATGCTGAATGTCCAGGAATAATCCCCAATATCAGGACTCAATATCTAGGAATAATACCCAATATCAGGTCTGAATATCCAGGAATAATCCCCAATATCAGGACTGGATATCAAGGAATAAACCCCAGTACCAGGGCTGAGTATCTAGGAATAATCCCCAATATCAGAACTGAATATCCAGGAATAATCCCCAATATCAGAACTGAATCTCCAGGAATACTCCCAAATATCAGGACTGAATATCTAGGAATAATTCTGAATATCAGGGTTTAATATCCAGGAATAATCCCCAATATCAATGCTGAATATCCAGGAATAATCAACAATATCAGGACTGAATATCTAGGAATAATCCCCAATATCAGGACTGCATTTCCGGGAATAATCCCCAATATCAGGGCAGAATATCCTGGAATAATCTCCAGTATCAGGGCAGAATATCCAGGTATAATCCCCAATATCAGAACTGAATATTCAGGAATAATCCCCAATATCAGAACGGAATATCCAGGAACAATCCCCAATATCAGAACTGAATATCCAGGAATAATCTCCAATATCAGGACAATATCTAGGAATAATCCTGAATATCAGGGTTTAATATCCAAGAATAATCCCCAATATCAATGCTGGATATCCAGGAATAATCCCCAATATCAGGACTCAATATCCAGAAATAATGCCCAATATCAGGGCTGAATATCCAGAAATAATCCCCAATATGAGGGTTGAATATCCAGGAATAGTCCACAATATCAGGGTTGAATATCCAGGAATAGTCCCCAATATCACGGCTGTATATCCAGGAATAGTCCCCAATATCAGGACGGAATACCCAGGAATAATCCCAAATATCAGGGCTAAATATCCAGGAATAACCTCCAATATCAGGGGTGAATATCCTGGAATAATCTCCAATATCAGGGATGAATATCCTGGAATAATCCCCAATATCAGGAATGAACATCCAGGAATAATCCCCAATATCAGAACTGAATATCCATGAATAATCCCCAATATCAGGACTGGACATCTAGGAATAAACCCCAATACCAGGGCTGAATATCTAGGAATAATCCCCAATATCAGGATTGAATATCCAGGAATAATCCCCAATATCAGGGCTGAATATCCATTGATAACCCCAATTTCAGGTCTAAAAATCCAGGAATAATCCCCAATATCAGGGCTGAACATCCAGGAATAATTTCTAACATCACTACTGAATACATAGGAATAATTCACAATATCAGGGCTGAATATCTCGGAATAATCCCCAATATCGTTGCTGAATATCCTGGAATAATCCCCAATATCAGGTCTGAATATCTCGGATTAATCCCCAACATCAGGGCTGAATACTTCGGAATAATCCCCAGTATCAATTCTGAATATCTAGGAATAGTCCCCAATATCAATGCTGAATATCCAGGAATAATCCCCAATATCAATGCTGAATACCTAGGAGTAATCCCCAATATCAGGGCTGAATATCCAGGAATAATCCCCAATATCAGTGCTGAATACCTAGGAATAATCCCCAATATCAGGGCTGAATATCTCGGAATAATCCCCAGTATCAATTCTGAATATCTAGGAATAGTCCCCAATATCAGTGCTGAATATCCAGGAATAATCCCCAACATCAATGCTGAATATCCAGAAATAATCCCCAATATCAGGATTCAATATCCATGAATAATGCCCAACACCAAAGCTGAATATCTAGCAAAAATCCCCAATACCGGGACTGAATATCCAGGAATAATCTCCAATACCAGGGCTGAATATCCTGGAATAATCCCCAATATCAGGACTGAATATCCAGGAATAATCCCCAATCTCAGGCATGAATAACCAGGAATAATCCCTCATATTAGGGCTGTATATCCAGGAATAATCCCCAATATCAGGACTGAATATCCAGGAATAATCCCAAATATCAGGGCTCAATATCCAGGAATATCCTCCAATACCAGGGCTGAATATCCTGGAATAAACCCCAATACCAGGGCTCAATATCTAGAAATAATCCCCAATATCAGGACTGAATATCCAGGAATAATCCGCAATATCAGGGCAGAATATCCAGCAATAATACCCAATATCAGAACTGAATATCCAGGAATAATCCCAAATATCAGGACTGAATATCTAGGAATATTCCAGAATATCAGGGTTTAATATCCTGGAATAATCCCATATAAATGCTGAATATCCAGGAATAATCCCCAATACCAGAACTGAATATCCAGGAATAATCCCCAATATCAGGAATGAATATCCAGGAATAATCCCCAATATCAGAACTGAATATCCATGAATAATCCCCAATATCAGGACTGGACATCGAGGAATAAATCCAAATACCAGGGCTGAATATCTAGGAAGAATCCCCAATATCAGGACTGAATATCCAGGAATAATCCCCAATATCAGGACTGCATTTCCGGGAATAATCCCAAATATCAGGGCAGAATATCCTGGAATAATCTCCAGTATGGGCAGAATATCCAGGTATAATCCCCAATATCAGAACTGAATATTCAGGAATAATCCCCAATATCAGAACGGAATATCCAGGAATTATCCCCAATATCAGGAGTGAATATCCAGGAACAATCCCCAATATCAGAACTGAATATCCAGGAATAATCTCCAATATCAGGACAATATCTAGGAATAATCCTGAATATCAGGGTTTAATATCCAAGAATAATCCCCAATATCAATGCTGGATATCCAGGAATAATCCCCAATATCAGGACTCAATATCCAGAAATAATGCCCAATATCAGGGCTGAATATCCAGAAATAATCCCCAATATGAGGGTTGAATATCCAGGAATAGTCCACAATATCAGGGTTGAATATCCAGGAATAGTCCCCAATATCACGGCTGTATATCCAGGAATAATCCCCAATATCAGGACGGAATACCCAGGAATAATCCCAAATATCAGGGCTAAATATCCAGGAATAACCTCCAATATCAGGGGTGAATATCCTGGAATAATCTCCAATATCAGGGATGAATATCCTGGAATAATCCCCAATATCAGGAATGAACATCCAGGAATAATCTCCAATATCAGAACTGAATATCCATGAATAATCCCCAATATCAGGACTGGACATCTAGGAATAAACCCCAATACCAGGGCTGAATATCTAGGAATAATCCCCAATATCAGGATTGAATATCCAGGAATAATCCCCAATTTCAGGTCTAAAAATCCAGGAATAATCCCCAATATCAGGGCTGAACATCCAGGAATAATTTCTAACATCACTACTGAATACATAGGAATAATTCACAATATCAGGGCTGAATATCTCGGAATAATCCACAATATCGTTGCTGAATATCCTGGAATAATCCCCAATATCAGGTCTGAATATCTCGGATTAATCCCCAACATCAGGGCTGAATATCTCGGAATAATCCCCAATATCAATTCTGAATATCTAGGAATAGTCCCCAATATCAATGCTGAATATCCAGGAATAATCCCCAATATCAATGCTGAATACCTAGGAGTAATCCCCAATATCAGGCCTAAATATCCAGGAATGATCCCCAATATCAGTGCTGAATACCTAGGAATAATCCCCAATATCAGGGCTGAATATCTCGGAATAATCCCCAGTATCAATTCTGAATATCTAGGAATAGTCCCCAATATCAGCGCTGAATATCCAGGAATAATCCCCAACATCAATGCTGAATATCCAGGAATAATCCCCAATATCAGGACTCAATATCCAGAAATAATGCCCAATATCAGGGCTGAATATCCAGAAATAATCCCCAATATCAGGATTCAATATCCATGAATAATGCCCAACACCAAAGCTGAATATCTAGCAAAAATCCCCAATATCGGGACTGAATATCCAGGAATAATCCCCAATACCAGGGCTGAATATCCTGGAATAATCCCCAATATCAGGACTGAATATCCAGGAATAATCCCCAATCTCAGGCATGAATAACCAGGAATAATCCCTCATATTAGGGCTGTATATCCAGGAATAATCCCCAATATCAGGAATGAATATCCAGGAATAATCACAAATATCAGGGCTCAATATCCAGGAATATCCTCCAATACCAGGGCTGAATATCCTGGAATAAACCCCAATACCAGGGCTCAATATCTAGGAATAATCCCCAATATCAGGACTGAATATCCAGGAATAATCCCCAATATCAGGGCAGAATATCCAGCAATAATACCCAATATCAGAACTGAATATCCAGGAATAATCCCAAATATCAGGACTGAATATCTAGGAATATTCCAGAATATCAGGGTTTAATATCCTGGAATAATCCCATATAAATGCTGAATATCCAGGAATAATCCCCAATACCAGAACTGAATATCCAGGAATAATCCCCAATATCAGGAATGAATATCCAGGAATAATCCCCAATATCAGAACTGAATATCCATGAATAATCCCCAATATCAGGACTGGACATCTAGGAATAAATCCAAATACCAGGGCTGAATATATCTAGGAATAATCCCCAATATCAGGACTGAATATCCAGGAATAATCCCCAATATCAGGGCTGAATACCCATTGAAAACCCCATTTTCAGGTCTAAAAATACAGGAATAATCCCCAATATCAGGGCTGAACATCCAGGAATAATTTATAACATTACTACTGAATACCTAGGAATAATCCACAATATCAGGGCTGAACATCTAGGAATAATCCCCAATATCGTTGCTGAATATCCAGGAATAATCCCCAATATCAGGTCTGAATATCTCGGATTAATCCCCAATATCAGGGCTGAATATCTCGGAATAATCCCCAGTATCAATGCAAAATATCTAGGAATAGTCCCCAATATCAATGCTGAATATCCAGGAATAATCCCCAATATCAATGCTGAATACCTAGGAGTAATCCCCAATATCAGGCCTAAATATCCAGGAATGATCCGCAATATCAGTGCTGAATACCTAGGAATAATCCCCAATATCAGGGCTGAATATCTAGGAGTAATCCCGAATGTCAGGACTGAATATCCAGGAATAATCCCCAATATCAGGGTTGAATATCCAGGAATAGTCCCCAATATCACGGCTGTATATCCAGGAATAATCCCCAATATCAGGATTGAATATCCAGGAATAATCCCCAATATCAGGGCTGAATATTCATTGATAACCCCAATTTCAGGTCTAAAAATCCAGGAATAATCCCCAATATCAGGGCTGAACATCCAGGAATAATTTCTAACATCACTACTGAATACATAGGAACAATTCACAATATTAGGGCTGAATATTTCGGAATAATTCCTATATCGTTGCTGAATATCCAGGAATAATCCCCAATATCAGGTCTGAATATCTCGGATTAATCCCCAACATCAGGGCTGAATACCTCGGAATAATCCCCAGTATCAATTCTGAATATCTAGGAATTGTCCCCAATATCAATGCTGAATATCCAGGAATAATCCCCAATATCAATGCTGAATACCTAGGAATAATCCCCAATATCAGAACTGAATATCTAGGAATAATCCCCAATACCAGGGCTGAATTTCCGGGAATAATCCCCAATATCAGGGCTGAATATCCTGGAATAATCCCCAATATCAGGGCAGAATATCCAGGAATAATCCCCAATAGCAGAACTGAATATCCAGGAATAATCCCCAATATCAGAACTGAATATCTAGGAATAATCCCCAATATCAGGACTGAATATCCAGGAATAATACCCAATATCAGCAATGAACAGCCCAGAATAGTTGCTAATATCTCAACTGAATATTCATCAATAATCTTCAATATCAGGGCTGAATATTCAGGGATAATTCCAATGTCAGTGCTGAATATCCTGGAATTATCCCCAATATCAGGGCAGAATATCCAGGAATAATACCCAATATCACAACAAAATATCCGGGAATAATCCCCAATATCAGGACTGAATCTCCAGGAATACTCCCAAATATCATGACTGAATATCTAGGAATAATCCTGAATATCAGGGTTTAATATCCAGGAATAATCTCTAATATCAATGCTGAATATCCAGGAATAATCCCCAATATCAGAACTCAATATCTAGGAATAATACCCAATATCAGGACTGAATGTCCAGGAATAATCCCCAATATCAGGACTGGATATCAAGGAATAAACCCCAGTACCAGGGCTGAGTATCTAGGAATAATCCCCAATATCAGAACTGAATATCCAGGAATAATCCCCAATATCAGAACTGAATCTACAGGAATACTCCCAAATATCAGGACTGAATATCTAGGAATAATTCTGAATATCAGGGTTTAATATCCAGGAATAATCCCCAATATCAATGCTGAATATCCAGGAATAATCAACAATATCAGGACTGAATATCTAGGAATAATACCCAATATCAGGACTGAATATCCAGGAATAATCCCCAATATCAGGACTGCATTTCCGGGAATAATCCCCAATATCAGGGCAGAATATCCTGGAATAATCTCCAGTATCAGGGCAGAATATCCAGGTATAATCCCCAATATCAGAACTGAATATTCAGGAATAATCCCCAATATCAGAACTGAATATCCAGGAATTATCCCCAATATCAGGAGTGAATATCCAGGAACAATCCCCAATATCAGAACTGAATATCCAGGAATAATCTCCAATATCAGGACAATATCTAGGAATAATCCTGAATATCAGGGTTTAATATCCAAGAATAATCCCCAATATCAATGCTGAATATCCAGGAATAATCCCCAATATCAGGACTCAATATCCAGAAATAATGCCCAATATCAGGGCTGAATATCCAGAAATAATCCCCAATATGATGGTTGAATATCCAGGAATAGTCCACAATATCAGGGTTGAATATCCAGGAATAGTCCCCAATATCACGGCTGTATATCCAGGAATAATCCCCAATATCAGGACAGAATACCCAGGAATAATCCCAAATATCAGGGCAAAATATCCAGGAATAACCTCCAATATCAGGGTGAATATCCTGGAATAATCTCCAATATCAGGGATGAATATCCTGGAATAATCCCCAATATCAGGAATGAACATCCAGGAATAATCCCCAATATCAGAACTGAATATCCATGAATAATCCCCAATATCAGGACTGGACATCTAGGAATAAACCCCAATACCAGGGCTGAATATCTAGGAATAATCCCCAATATCAGGATTGAATATCCAGGAATAATCCCCAATATCAGGGCTGAATATCCATTGATAACCCCAATTTCAGGTCTAAAAATCCAGGAATAATCCCCAATATCAGGGCTGAACATCCAGGAATAATTTCTAACATCACTACTGAATACATAGGAATAATTCACAATATCAGGGCTGAATATCTCGGAATAATCCCCAATATCGTTGCTGAATATCCTGGAATAATCCCCAATATCAGGTCTGAATATCTCGGATTAATCCCCAACATCAGGGCTGAATACTTCGGAATAATCCCCAGTATCAATTCTGAATATCTAGGAATAGTCCCCAATATCAATGCTGAATATCCAGGAATAATCCCCAATATCAATGCTGAATACCTAGGAGTAATCCCCAATATCAGGGCTGAATATCCAGGAATAATCCCCAATATCAGTGCTGAATACCTAGGAATAATCCCCAATATCAGGGCTGAATATCTCGGAATAATCCCCAGTATCAATTCTGAATATCTAGGAATAGTCCCCAATATCAGTGCTGAATATCCAGGAATAATCCCCAACATCAATGCTGAATATCCAGAAATAATCCCCAATATCAGGATTCAATATCCATGAATAATGCCCAACACCAAAGCTGAATATCTAGCAAAAATCCCCAATACCGGGACTGAATATCCAGGAATAATCTCCAATACCAGGGCTGAATATCCTGGAATAATCCCCAATATCAGGACTGAATATCCAGGAATAATCCCCAATCTCAGGCATGAATAACCAGGAATAATCCCTCATATTAGGGCTGTATATCCAGGAATAATCCCCAATATCAGGACTGAATATCCAGGAATAATCCCAAATATCAGGGCTCAATATCCAGGAATATCCTCCAATACCAGGGCTGAATATCCTGGAATAAACCCCAATACCAGGGCTCAATATCTAGAAATAATCCCAATATCAGGACTGAATATCCAGGAATAATCCGCAATATCAGGGCAGAATATCCAGCAATAATACCCAATATCAGAACTGAATATCCAGGAATAATCCCAAATATCAGGACTGAATATCTAGGAATATTCCAGAATATCAGGGTTTAATATCCTGGAATAATCCCATATAAATGCTGAATATCCAGGAATAATCCCCAATACCAGAACTGAATATCCAGGAATAATCCCCAATATCAGGAATGAATATCCAGGAATAATCCCCAATATCAGAACTGAATATCCATGAATAATCCCCAATATCAGGACTGGACATCGAGGAATAAATCCAAATACCAGGGCTGAATATCTAGGAAGAATCCCCAATATCAGGACTGAATATCCAGGAATAATCCCCAATATCAGGACTGCATTTCCGGGAATAATCCCAAATATCAGGGCAGAATATCCTGGAATAATCTCCAGTATCAGGGCAGAATATCCAGGTATAATCCCCAATATCAGAACTGAATATTCAGGAATAATCCCCAATATCAGAACGGAATATCCAGGAATTATCCCCAATATCAGGAGTGAATATCCAGGAACAATCCCCAATATCAGAACTGAATATCCAGGAATAATCTCCAATATCAGGACAATATCTAGGAATAATCCTGAATATCAGGGTTTAATATCCAAGAATAATCCCCAATATCAATGCTGGATATCCAGGAATAATCCCCAATATCAGGACTCAATATCCAGAAATAATGCCCAATATCAGGGCTGAATATCCAGAAATAATCCCCAATATGAGGGTTGAATATCCAGGAATAGTCCACAATATCAGGGTTGAATATCCAGGAATAGTCCCCAATATCACGGCTGTATATCCAGGAATAATCCCCAATATCAGGACGGAATACCCAGGAATAATCCCAAATATCAGGGCTAAATATCCAGGAATAACCTCCAATATCAGGGGTGAATATCCTGGAATAATCTCCAATATCAGGGATGAATATCCTGGAATAATCCCCAATATCAGGAATGAACATCCAGGAATAATCCCCAATATCAGAACTGAATATCCATGAATAATCCCCAATATCAGGACTGGACATCTAGGAATAAACCCCAATACCAGGGCTGAATACCTAGGAATAATCCCCAATATCAGAACTGAATATCTAGGAATAATCCCCAATACCAGGGCTGAATTTCCGGGAATAATCCCCAATATCAGGGCTGAATATCCTGGAATAATCCCCAATATCAGGGCAGAATATCCAGGAATAATCCCCAATAGCAGAACTGAATATCCAGGAATAATCCCCAATATCAGAACTGAATATCTAGGAATAATCCCCAATATCAGGACTGAATATCCAGGAATAATCCCCAATATCAGGACTGGATATCAAGGAATAAACCCCAGTACCAGGGCTGAGTATCTAGGAATAATCCCCAATATCAGAACTGAATATCCAGGAATAATCCCCAATATCAGAACTGAATCTACAGGAATACTCCCAAATATCAGGACTGAATATCTAGGAATAATTCTGAATATCAGGGTTTAATATCCAGGAATAATCCCCAATATCAATGCTGAATATCCAGGAATAATCAACAATATCAGGACTGAATATCTAGGAATAATACCCAATATCAGGACTGAATATCCAGGAATAATCCCCAATATCAGGACTGCATTTCCGGGAATAATCCCCAATATCAGGGCAGAATATCCTGGAATAATCTCCAGTATCAGGGCAGAATATCCAGGTATAATCCCCAATATCAGAACTGAATATTCAGGAATAATCCCCAATATCAGAACTGAATATCCAGGAATTATCCCCAATATCAGGAGTGAATATCCAGGAACAATCCCCAATATCAGAACTGAATATCCAGGAATAATCTCCAATATCAGGACAATATCTAGGAATAATCCTGAATATCAGGGTTTAATATCCAAGAATAATCCCCAATATCAATGCTGAATATCCAGGAATAATCCCCAATATCAGGACTCAATATCCAGAAATAATGCCCAATATCAGGGCTGAATATCCAGAAATAATCCCCAATATGATGGTTGAATATCCAGGAATAGTCCACAATATCAGGGTTGAATATCCAGGAATAGTCCCCAATATCACGGCTGTATATCCAGGAATAATCCCCAATATCAGGACAGAATACCCAGGAATAATCCCAAATATCAGGGCAAAATATCCAGGAATAACCTCCAATATCAGGGGTGAATATCCTGGAATAATCTCCAATATCAGGGATGAATATCCTGGAATAATCCCCAATATCAGGAATGAACATCCAGGAATAATCCCCAATATCAGAACTGAATATCCATGAATAATCCCCAATATCAGGACTGGACATCTAGGAATAAACCCCAATACCAGGGCTGAATATCTAGGAATAATCCCCAATATCAGGATTGAATATCCAGGAATAATCCCCAATATCAGGGCTGAATATCCATTGATAACCCCAATTTCAGGTCTAAAAATCCAGGAATAATCCCCAATATCAGGGCTGAACAT
Organism: Carcharodon carcharias; assembly: GCF_017639515.1. Lineage (NCBI taxonomy): Eukaryota > Metazoa > Chordata > Chondrichthyes > Lamniformes > Lamnidae > Carcharodon > Carcharodon carcharias. The sequence continues at coordinate 8,347,091 of NC_054469.1, forward strand.
CCAGGAATAATTTCTAACATCACTACTGAATACATAGGAATAATTCACAATATCAGGGCTGAATATCTCGGAATAATCCCCAATATCGTTGCTGAATATCCTGGAATAATCCCCAATATCAGGTCTGAATATCTCGGATTAATCCCCAACATCAGGGCTGAATACTTCGGAATAATCCCCAGTATCAATTCTGAATATCTAGGAATAGTCCCCAATATCAATGCTGAATATCCAGGAATAATCCCCAATATCAATGCTGAATACCTAGGAGTAATCCCCAATATCAGGGCTGAATATCCAGGAATAATCCCCAATATCAGTGCTGAATACCTAGGAATAATCCCCAATATCAGGGCTGAATATCTCGGAATAATCCCCAGTATCAATTCTGAATATCTAGGAATAGTCCCCAATATCAGTGCTGAATATCCAGGAATAATCCCCAACATCAATGCTGAATATCCAGAAATAATCCCCAATATCAGGATTCAATATCCATGAATAATGCCCAACACCAAAGCTGAATATCTAGCAAAAATCCCCAATACCGGGACTGAATATCCAGGAATAATCTCCAATACCAGGGCTGAATATCCTGGAATAATCCCCAATATCAGGACTGAATATCCAGGAATAATCCCCAATCTCAGGCATGAATAACCAGGAATAATCCCTCATATTAGGGCTGTATATCCAGGAATAATCCCCAATATCAGGACTGAATATCCAGGAATAATCCCAAATATCAGGGCTCAATATCCAGGAATATCCTCCAATACCAGGGCTGAATATCCTGGAATAAACCCCAATACCAGGGCTCAATATCTAGAAATAATCCCCAATATCAGGACTGAATATCCAGGAATAATCCGCAATATCAGGGCAGAATATCCAGCAATAATACCCAATATCAGAACTGAATATCCAGGAATAATCCCAAATATCAGGACTGAATATCTAGGAATATTCCAGAATATCAGGGTTTAATATCCTGGAATAATCCCATATAAATGCTGAATATCCAGGAATAATCCCCAATACCAGAACTGAATATCCAGGAATAATCCCCAATATCAGGAATGAATATCCAGGAATAATCCCCAATATCAGAACTGAATATCCATGAATAATCCCCAATATCAGGACTGGACATCGAGGAATAAATCCAAATACCAGGGCTGAATATCTAGGAAGAATCCCCAATATCAGGACTGAATATCCAGGAATAATCCCCAATATCAGGACTGCATTTCCGGGAATAATCCCCAATATCAGGGCAGAATATCCTGGAATAATCTCCAGTATCAGGGCAGAATATCCAGGTATAATCCCCAATATCAGAACTGAATATTCAGGAATAATCCCCAATATCAGAACGGAATATCCAGGAATTATCCCCAATATCAGGAGTGAATATCCAGGAACAATCCCCAATATCAGAACTGAATATCCAGGAATAATCTCCAATATCAGGACAATATCTAGGAATAATCCTGAATATCAGGGTTTAATATCCAAGAATAATCCCCAATATCAATGCTGGATATCCAGGAATAATCCCCAATATCAGGACTCAATATCCAGAAATAATGCCCAATATCAGGGCTGAATATCCAGAAATAATCCCCAATATGAGGGTTGAATATCCAGGAATAGTCCACAATATCAGGGTTGAATATCCAGGAATAGTCCCCAATATCACGGCTGTATATCCAGGAATAATCCCCAATATCAGGACGGAATACCCAGGAATAATCCCAAATATCAGGGCTAAATATCCAGGAATAACCTCCAATATCAGGGGTGAATATCCTGGAATAATCTCCAATATCAGGGATGAATATCCTGGAATAATCCCCAATATCAGGAATGAACATCCAGGAATAATCCCCAATATCAGAACTGAATATCCATGAATAATCCCCAATATCAGGACTGGACATCTAGGAATAAACCCCAATACCAGGGCTGAATATCTAGGAATAATCCCCAATATCAGGATTGAATATCCAGGAATAATCCCCAATTTCAGGTCTAAAAATCCAGGAATAATCCCCAATATCAGGGCTGAACATCCAGGAATAATTTCTAACATCACTACTGAATACATAGGAATAATTCACAATATCAGGGCTGAATATCTCGGAATAATCCACAATATCGTTGCTGAATATCCTGGAATAATCCCCAATATCAGGTCTGAATATCTCGGATTAATCCCCAACATCAGGGCTGAATATCTCGGAATAATCCCCAATATCAATTCTGAATATCTAGGAATAGTCCCCAATATCAATGCTGAATATCCAGGAATAATCCCCAATATCAATGCTGAATACCTAGGAATAATCCCCAATATCAGGACTCAATATCCAGAAATAATGCCCAATATCAGGGCTGAATATCCAGAAATAATCCCCAATATCAGGATTCAATATCCATGAATAATGCCCAACACCAAAGCTGAATATCTAGCAAAAATCCCCAATATCGGGACTGAATATCCAGGAATAATCCCCAATACCAGGGCTGAATATCCTGGAATAATCCCCAATATCAGGACTGAATATCCAGGAATAATCCCCAATCTCAGGCATGAATAACCAGGAATAATCCCTCATATTAGGGCTGTATATCCAGGAATAATCACCAATATCAGGAATGAATATCCAGGAATAATCACAAATATCAGGGCTCAATATCCAGGAATATCCTCCAATACCAGGGCTGAATATCCTGGAATAAACCCCAATACCAGGGCTCAATATCTAGGAATAATCCCCAATATCAGGACTGAATATCCAGGAATAATCCCCAATATCAGGGCAGAATATCCAGCAATAATACCCAATATCAGAACTGAATATCCAGGAATAATCCCAAATATCAGGACTGAATATCTAGGAATATTCCAGAATATCAGGGTTTAATATCCTGGAATAATCCCATATAAATGCTGAATATCCAGGAATAATCCCCAATACCAGAACTGAATATCCAGGAATAATCCCCAATATCAGGAATGAATATCCAGGAATAATCCCCAATATCAGAACTGAATATCCATGAATAATCCCCAATATCAGGACTGGACATCTAGGAATAAATCCAAATACCAGGGCTGAATATATCTAGGAATAATCCCCAATATCAGGACTGAATATCCAGGAATAATCCCCAATATCAGGGCTGAATACCCATTGAAAACCCCATTTTCAGGTCTAAAAATACAGGAATAATCCCCAATATCAGGGCTGAACATCCAGGAATAATTTATAACATTACTACTGAATACCTAGGAATAATCCACAATATCAGGGCTGAACATCTAGGAATAATCCCCAATATCGTTGCTGAATATCCAGGAATAATCCCCAATATCAGGTCTGAATATCTCGGATTAATCCCCAATATCAGGGCTGAATATCTTGGAATAATCCCCAGTATCAATGCAAAATATCTAGGAATAGTCCCCAATATCAATGCTGAATATCCAGGAATAATCCCCAATATCAATGCTGAATACCTAGGAGTAATCCCCAATATCAGGCCTAAATATCCAGGAATGATCCGCAATATCAGTGCTGAATACCTAGGAATAATCCCCAATATCAGGGCTGAATATCTAGGAGTAATCCCGAATGTCAGGACTGAATATCCAGGAATAATCCCCAATATCAGGGTTGAATATCCAGGAATAGTCCCCAATATCACGGCTGTATATCCAGGAATAATCCCCAATATCAGGATTGAATATCCAGGAATAATCCCCAATATCAGGGCTGAATATTCATTGATAACCCCAATTTCAGGTCTAAAAATCCAGGAATAATCCCCAATATCAGGGCTGAACATCCAGGAATAATTTCTAACATCACTACTGAATACATAGGAACAATTCACAATATTAGGGCTGAATATTTCGGAATAATTCCTAATATCGTTGCTGAATATCCAGGAATAATCCCCAATATCAGGTCTGAATATCTCGGATTAATCCCCAACATCAGGGCTGAATACCTCGGAATAATCCCCAGTATCAATTCTGAATATCTAGGAATTGTCCCCAATATCAATGCTGAATATCCAGGAATAATCCCCAATATCAATGCTGAATACCTAGGAATAATCCCCAATATCAGAACTGAATATCTAGGAATAATCCCCAATACCAGGGCTGAATTTCCGGGAATAATCCCCAATATCAGGGCTGAATATCCTGGAATAATCCCCAATATCAGGGCAGAATATCCAGGAATAATCCCCAATAGCAGAACTGAATATCCAGGAATAATCCCCAATATCAGAACTGAATATCTAGGAATAATCCCCAATATCAGGACTGAATATCCAGGAATAATACCCAATATCAGCAATGAACAGCCCAGAATAGTTGCTAATATCTCAACTGAATATTCATCAATAATCTTCAATATCAGGGCTGAATATTCAGGGATAATTCCAATGTCAGTGCTGAATATCCTGGAATTATCCCCAATATCAGGGCAGAATATCCAGGAATAATACCCAATATCACAACAAAATATCCGGGAATAATCCCCAATATCAGGACTGAATCTCCAGGAATACTCCCAAATATCATGACTGAATATCTAGGAATAATCCTGAATATCAGGGTTTAATATCCAGGAATAATCCCTAATATCAATGCTGAATATCCAGGAATAATCCCCAATATCAGAACTCAATATCTAGGAATAATACCCAATATCAGGACTGAATGTCCAGGAATAATCCCCAATATCAAGACTGGATATCAAGGAATAAACCCCAGTACCAGGGCTGAGTATCTAGGAATAATCCCCAATATCAGAACTGAATATCCAGGAATAATCCCCAATATCAGAACTGAATCTACAGGAATACTCCCAAATATCAGGACTGAATATCTAGGAATAATTCTGAATATCAGGGTTTAATATCCAGGAATAATCCCCAATATCAATGCTGAATATCCAGGAATAATCAACAATATCAGGACTGAATATCTAGGAATAATACCCAATATCAGGACTGAATATCCAGGAATAATCCCCAATATCAGGACTGCATTTCTGGGAATAATCCCCAATATCAGGGCAGAATATCCTGGAATAATCTCCAGTATCAGGGCAGAATATCCAGGTATAATCCCCAATATCAGAACTGAATATTCAGGAATAATCCCCAATATCAGAACTGAATATCCAGGAATTATCCCCAATATCAGGAGTGAATATCCAGGAACAATCCCCAATATCAGAACTGAATATCCAGGAATAATCTCCAATATCAGGACAATATCTAGGAATAATCCTGAATATCAGGGTTTAATATCCAAGAATAATCCCCAATATCAATGCTGAATATCCAGGAATAATCCCCAATATCAGGACTCAATATCCAGAAATAATGCCCAATATCAGGGCTGAATATCCAGAAATAATCCCCAATATGATGGTTGAATATCCAGGAATAGTCCACAATATCAGGGTTGAATATCCAGGAATAGTCCCCCAATATCACGGCTGTATATCCAGGAATAATCCCCAATATCAGGACAGAATACCCAGGAATAATCCCAAATATCAGGGCAAAATATCCAGGAATAACCTCCAATATCAGGGGGTGAATATCCTGGAATAATCTCCAATATCAGGGATGAATATCCTGGAATAATCCCCAATATCAGGAATGAACATCCAGGAATAATCCCCAATATCAGAACTGAATATCCATGAATAATCCCCAATATCAGGACTGGACATCTAGGAATAAACCCCAATACCAGGGCTGAATATCTAGGAATAATCCCCAATATCAGGATTGAATATCCAGGAATAATCCCCAATATCAGGGCTGAATATCCATTGATAACCCCAATTTCAGGTCTAAAAATCCAGGAATAATCCCCAATATCAGGGCTGAACATCCAGGAATAATTTCTAACATCACTACTGAATACATAGGAATAATTCACAATATCAGGGCTGAATATCTCGGAATAATCCCCAATATCGTTGCTGAATATCCTGGAATAATCCCCAATATCAGGTCTGAATATCTCGGATTAATCCCCAACATCAGGGCTGAAATACTTCGGAATAATCCCCAGTATCAATTCTGAATATCTAGGAATAGTCCCCAATATCAATGCTGAATATCCAGGAATAATCCCCAATATCAATGCTGGAATACCTAGGAGTAATCCCCAATATCAGGGCTGAATATCCAGGAATAATCCCCAATATCAGTGCTGAATACCTAGGAATAATCCCCAATATCAGGGCTGAATATCTCGGAATAATCCCCAGTATCAATTCTGAATATCTAGGAATAGTCCCCAATATCAGTGCTGAATATCCAGGAATAATCCCCAACATCAATGCTGAATATCCAGAAATAATCCCCAATATCAGGATTCAATATCCATGAATAATGCCCAACACCAAAGCTGAATATCTAGCAAAAATCCCCAATACCGGGACTGAATATCCAGGAATAATCTCCAATACCAGGGCTGAATATCCTGGAATAATCCCCAATATCAGGACTGAATATCCAGGAATAATCCCCAATCTCAGGCATGAATAACCAGGAATAATCCCTCATATTAAGGCTGTATATCCAGGAATAATCCCCAATATCAGGACTGAATATCCAGGAATAATCCCAAATATCAGGGCTCAATATCCAGGAATATCCTCCAATACCAGGGCTGAATATCCTGGAATAAACCCCAATACCAGGGCTCAATATCTAGAAATAATTCCCCAATATCAGGACTGAATATCCAGGAATAATCCGCAATATCAGGGCAGAATATCCAGCAATAATACCCAATAGTCAGAACTGAATATCCAGGAATAATCCCAAATATCAGGACTGAATATCTAGGAATATTCCAGAATATCAGGGTTTAATATCCTGGAATAATCCCATATAAATGCTGAATATCCAGGAATAATCCCCAATACCAGAACTGAATATCCAGGAATAATCCCCAATATCAGGAATGAATATCCAGGAATTAATCCCCAATATCAGGGCTGGACATACTAGGAATATCCCAATACCAGGCTGAATATCTAGGAATAATCCCCAATATCAGGATTGTAATTTCCAGGAATAATCCCCATATCAGGGCTGACTATCCATTGATAACCCCAATTTCAGGTCTAAAAATCCAGGATAATCCCCAATATCAGGGCTGAACATCCAGGAATAATTTCTAACATCACTACTGATACATAGGAATAATTCACAATATCAGGGCTGATTATCTAGGAATAATCCCAATATCGTTGCTGAATAGCCTGGAATAATCCCCAATATCAGTCTGAATATCTCGGATTAATCCCCAACATCAGGGCTGAATACCTCGGAATAATCCCCAGTATCAATTCTGAATATCTAGGAATATCCCAATATCAATGGCCTGAATATCCTAGGAATAATCCCCAATATCAATGCTGAATACCTAGGAGTAATCCCCAATTCAGGGCTGAATATCCAGGAATGATCCCCAATATCAGTGCTGAATACCTAGGAATAATCCCCCAATATCAGGGCTGAATATCTCGGAATAATCCCCCGTATCAATTCTGAATTATCTAGGAATAATCCCCAATATCAGTGCGATGATCCAGGAATAATCCCCAATATCAGGGCTGAATATCCAGGAATAATCCCCAATATCAGGAACTGAATATTCAAAATAATCCCCAATATCAGAACTGAATATCCAGGAAATAATCCCCAATATCAGGACTGATATCCTGAATAATGCCCCCACACCCAAAGCTGAATATCTCGGACAAAAATCCCCAATAGTCAGGGACTGAATATCCAGGAATAATCCTCAATATCAGGGCTGAATATCCTGGAATAATCCCCAATATCAGGACTGAATATCCAGGAATATCCCCAATCTCAGGCTGAATATCCAGAATATCCTAATATCAGGGCTGAATATCCAGAATAATCCCCATATCAGGGCTGAATATCCAGGAATAATCACAAATATCAGGGCTCAATATCCAGGAATATCCTCCAATACCAGGGCTGAATATCCTGGAATAAACCCCAATACCAGGGCTCAATATCGAGGAAATAATCCCCAATATCAGGACTGAATATCCAGAATAATCCCTCAATATCAGGGCAGAATATCCAGCAATAATACCCAATATCAGAACTGAATATCCAGGAATAATCCCAAATATCAGGACTGAATATCTAGGAATATTCCAGAATATCAGGGTTTAATATCCTGGAATAATCCCATATAAATGCTGAATATCCAGGAATAATCCCCAATACCAGAACTGAATAGCCAGGATAATCCCCAATATCAGGAATGAATATCCAGGAATAATCCCCAATATCAGAACTGAATATCCATGAATAATCCCCAATATCAGGACTGGACATCTAGGAATAAAATCCAAATACCAGGGCTGAATATATCTAGGAATAATCCCCAATATCAGGACTGAATATCCAGGGAATAATCCCCAATATCAGGGCTGAATACCCATTGAAAACCCCATTTTCAGGTCTAAAAATACAGGAAATAATCCCCAAATATCAGGGCTGAACATCCAGGAATAATTTATAACATTACTACTGAATACCTAGGAATAATCCACAATATCAGGGCTGAACATCTAGGAATAATCCCCCAATATCGTTGCTGAATATCCAGGAATAATCCCCAATATCAGGTCTGAATATCTCGGATTAATCCCCAATATCAGGGCTGAATATCTCGGAATAATCCCCAGTATCAATGCAAAATATCTAGGAATAGTCCCCAATATCAATGCTGAATATCCAGGAATAATCCCCATATCAATGCTGAATACCTAGGAGTAATCCCCAATATCAGGCCTAAATATCCAGGAATGATCCGCAATAATCAGTGCTGAATACCTAGGAATAATCCCCAATATCAGGGCTGAATATCTAGGAGTAATCCCGAATGTCAGGACTGAATATCCAGGAATAATCCCCAATATCAGGGTTGAATATCCAGGAATAGTCCCCAATATCATGCTGATATCCATGAATAATCCCCAATATCAGGTGAATATCCGGAAATAATCCCCAATATCAGGCTGAATATCCATGAATAATCCCAATATCAGGTCTGAATACCCAGAATAATCCCCAATATCAGGACTGAATATCCATAATAATCCCTAATATCAGGACTGAATATATAGGAATAATCCCCAATATTGGCTGAATATCCAGGAATAATCCCCAATATCGGGGCTGAATATCCAGGAATAATCCCCAATATCAGGTCTGAATATCCGGATTAATCCCCAATATCAGGGCTGAATATCTCGGAATAATCCCCAGTATCAATTCTGAATATCTAGGAATATCCCCAATATCAGGCTGAATATCCAGGAATAATCCCCAATATCAATGCTGAATACCTAGGAATAATCCCCAATATCAACTGATATCCAGGAATAATCCCCAATATCAGGGCTGAATATCCGGGAATAATCCCCAATATCAGGGCTGAATCCTGGAATAATCCCCAATATCAGGGCGAATATCCAGGAATAATCCCCAATATCAGAACTGAATATCCAGGAATAATCCCCATATCAGAACTGAATATCCAGGAATAATCCCCAATATCAGAACTGAATATCCAGGAATAATCCCAATACCAGGGCTGAATTTCCGGGAATAATCCCCATAATCAGGCTGAATACCTGAATAATCCCCATCGGGCAGAATATCCAGGAATAATCCCCAATAGCAGAACTGAATATCCAGGAATAATCCCCAATATCAGAACTGAATATCCTAGGAATAATCCCCAATTCAGGACTGAATATCCAGGAATAATCCCAATATCAGAATTAACAGCCCAGAATATGTTGCTAATCTCAACTGAATATTCAGGAATAATCTTCAATATCAGGCTGAATATTCAGGGATAATTCAATTGTCATACTGAATATCCTGGAATTATCCCAATATCAGGGCAGAATATCCAGGAATAATACCCAATATCACAACAAAATATCCGGAATAATCCCCAATATCAAGGACTGAATCTCCAGGAATACTCCCAAATATCATGACTGAATATCTAGGAATAATCCTGAATATCAGGGTTTAATATCCAGGAATAATCCCTAATATCAATGCTGAATAGTCCAGGAATAATCCCCAATATCAGAGACTCCAATATCTAGGAATAATACCCAATATCAGGACTGAATAGTCCAGGAATAATCCCCAATATCAGGACTGGATATCAAGGAATAAACCCCAGTACCAGGGCTGAGTATCTAGGGAATAATCCCCAATATCAGAACTGAATATCCAGGAATAATCCCCAATATCAGAACTGAATATACAGGAATACTCCCAAATATCAGGACTGAATATCTAGGAATATTCTGAATATCAGGGTTTAATATCCAGGAATAATCCCCAATATCAATGCTGAATATCCAGGAATAATCACACAATATCAGGACTGAATATCTAGGAATAATTCCCCAATATCAGGACTTGCATTTCCGGGAATAATCCCCAATATCAGGGCAGAATATCTACTGGAATAATCTCCAGTATCAGGGCAGAATATCCAGGTATAATCCCCAATATTCAGAACTGAATATTCAGGAATAATCCCCAATATCAGAACGGAATATCCAGGAACAATCCCCATATCAGAACTGAATATCCAGGAATAATCTCCAATATCAGGACAATATCTAGGAATAATCCTGAATATCAGGGTTTAATATCCAAGAATAATCCCCATATCAATGCTTGAATATCCAGGAATAATCCCCAATATCAGGACTCAATATCCAGAAATAATGCCCAATATCAGGGCTGAATATCCAGAAATAATCCCCAATATGAGGGTTGAATATCCAGGAATAGTCCACAATATCAGGGTTGAATATCCAGGAATAGTCCCCAATATCACGGCTGTATATCCAGAATATTCCCCAATATCAGGACGGAATACCCAGGAAGTAATCCCAAATATCAGGGCTAAATATCCAGGAATAATCCTCCAATATCAGGGGTGAATATCCTGGAATAATCTCCAATATCAGGGATGAATATCCTGGAATAATCCCCAATATCAGGACTGGACATCTAGGAATAAACCCCAATACCAGGGCTCAATATCTAGGAATAATCCCCAATATCAGGACTGAATATCCAGGAATAATCCCCAATATCAGGACTGAATATCCAGGAATAATCCCCAATCTCAGGCCTGAATATCCAGGAATAATCCCCAATTTCAGGTCTAAAATACAGGAATAATCCCCAATATCAGGGCCTGAACATCCAGGAATAATTTCTAACATTACTACTGAATACCTAGGAATAATCCCCAATATCGCTGTTGAATACCTAGGAATAATCCCCAATATCAGGGCTGAATACCTAGGAATAATTCCCAATATCAGGGCTGAATATCCGGGAATAATCCCCAATATCACTGTTGAATATCTAGGAATAATCCCCAATCTCAGTGCTGAATAGCCAGGAATAATCCCCAATATCAGGGCTGAATATCTAGGAATAATCCCCAATGTCAGGGCTGAATACCTAGGAATAATTCCCAACATCAGGGCTGAATACCTAGGAATAATTCCCAATATCAGGGCTGAATATCTAGGAATAATCCAGAATGTCAGGACTGAATATCCAGGAATAATCCCCAATATCAGGGTTGAATATCCAGGAATAGTCCCCAATATCACGGCTGTATATCCAGGAATAATTCCCCAATATCAGGATTGAATATCCAGAATAATCCCCAATATCAGGGCTGAATATCCATTGATAACCCCAATTTCAGGTCTAAAAATCCAGGAATCAATCCCCAATATCAGGGCTGAACATCAGGAATAATTTCTAACATCACTACTGAATACATAGGAACAATTCACAATATTAGGGCTGAATATCTCGGAATAATCCCCAATATCGTTGCTGAATAGCCTGGAATAATCCCCAATATCAGGTCTGAATATCTCGGATTAATCCCCAACATCAGGGCTGAATACCTCGGAATAAATCCCTAGTATTCAATATCTAGGAATAATCCCCAATATCAGGCTGAATATCCAGGAAATAATCCCAATATCAGGCTGAATATCCGGAATAATCCCCAATATCAGATGAATATCCAGGAATAATCCCCAATACCAGGGCTGAATATCCAGGAATAATCCCCAATATCAGGCTGAATCCAGGAATAATCCCCAATATCAGGCAGAATATCCAGGAATAATCCCCAATCAGCAGAACTGAATATCCAGGAATAATCCCAATATCAGAACTGAATATCAAGGAATAATCCCCAATATCAGACTGAATATCCAGAAATAATACCCAATATCAGGAATGAATATCACAGAATAGTTGCTAATATCTCACTGAATATTCATCAATAATCTTCAATATCAGGGCTGGAGAATATTCAGGAATAATTCCAATATCAGGCTGAATATCCTGGAATTATCCCATATCAGGGCTGAATCAGGAATAATCCCCCAATATAAGAACTGAATATCCAGGAATAATCCCCAATATCAGGACTGAATCTCCACGAATACTCCCAAATATCATGAGTGAATATCTAGGAATAATCCTGAATATCAGGTTAATATCCAGGAATAATCCCTAATATCATGCTGAATATCCAGGAATAAATCCCCAATATCAGGACTCAATATCTAGGAATAATACCCAATATCAGGACTGAATATCCAGGAATAATCCCCAATATCAGGACTGCATTTCTGGGAATAATCCCCAATATCAGGGCAGAATATCCTGGAATAATCCCCAAGTATCAGGGCAGAATACCCGGTATAATCCCCAATATCAGAAGTGATATTCAGGATTATCCCCCATATCAGAACTGATATCCAGGAATTATCCCCAATATCAGGAAGTGAATATCCAGGAATAATCCCCCAAGATCAGGGCTGAATATCCTGGATAATCCACAGTATCAGGGCAGAATACCCAGGTATAATCCCCAATATCAGAACTGAATATTCAGGATTAATCCCCAATATCAGGGCTGAATATCCATTGATAACCCCAATTTCAGGTCTAAAAATCCAGGAATAATCCCCCAATATCAGGGCTGAACATCCAGGAATAATTTCTAACATCACTACTGAATACATAGGAACAATTCACAATATTAGGGCTGAATATCTCGGAATAATCCCAATATCGTTGCTGAATAGCTGGAATAATCCCCAATATCAGGTCTGAATATCTCGGATTAATCCCCAACATCAGGGCTGAATTACCTCGGAATAATCCCTAGTATCAATATCTAGGAATAGTCCCCAATATCAATGCTGAATATCCAGAATAATCCCCAATATCCATGCTGAATATCCGGGAATAATCCCCATATCAGAACTGAATATCCAGGAATAATCCCCCATACCAGGTCTGATTTCCGGAATAATCCCCAATATCAGGGCTGAATATCCTGAATAATCCCCAATATCAGGGCCGAATATCCAGGGAATAATCCCCAATAGCAGAACTGAATATCCAGGAATAATCACCAATATCAGAACTGAATATCAGGAATAATCCCCAATATCAGGACTGAATATCAAGAAATAATACCCAATATCAGGGAATGAACAGCCCAGAATAGTTGCTAATATCTCAACTGAATATTCATCAATAATCTTCAATATCAGGGCTGAATATTCAGGGATAATTCCAATGCCAGTGCTGAATATCCTGGAATTATCCCCATATCAGGGCAGAATATCCAGGAATAATACCCAATATAAGAACTGAATGTCCAGGAATAATCCCCAATATCAGGACTGAATCTCCACGAATACTCCCAATATCATGACTGAATATCTAGGAATAATCCTGAATATCAGGGTTTAATATCCAGGAATAATCCCTAATATCAATGCTGAATATTCCAGGAATAATCCCCAATATCAGGACTCAATATCTAGGAATAATACCCATATCAGGACTGAATATCCAGGAATAATCTCCAATATCAGGACTGGATAATCAAGGAATAAACCCCAGTACCAGGGCTGAGTATCTAGGAATAACCCCCAATATCAGAACTGAATATCCAGGAATAATTCCCAATATCAGAACTGAATCTCCAGGAATACTCCCAAATATCAGAACTGAATATCTAGGAATAATTCTGAATATCAGGGTTTAATATCCAGGAATAATCCCCAATATCAATGCTGCATATCCAGGAATAATCTCCAATATCAGGACTGAATATCTAGGAATAATACCCAAAATCAGGACCTGAATATCTAGGAATAATCCCCAATATCAGGACTGCCATTTCCGGGAATAATCCCCAATATCAGGGCAGAATATCCTGGAATAATCACCAGTATCAGGGCAGTATATCCAGGGTATAAATCCCCAATATCAGAACTGAATATTCAGGAATAATCCCCAATATCAGAACTGAATATCCAGGAATTATCCCCAATATCAGGAGTGAATATCCAAAAACAATCCCCAATATCAGAACTGAATATCAGGAATAATCTCCAATATCAGGACAATATCTAGGAATAATCCTGAATATCAGTGTTTAATATACAAGAATAAAACCCAATATCAATGCTGAATACCTAGAGTAATCCCCAATATCAGGCCTAAATATCCAGGAATGATCCCCTATATCAGTGCTGAATACCTAGGAATATCCCCAATAACAGGATTGAATATCTCGCATATCCGAACTGAATATCCATGAATAATCCCCAATATCAGGACTGGGAACATCTAGGAATAAACCCCAATACCAGGACTCAATATCTAGGAATAATCCCCAATATCAGGACAATATCCAGGAATAATCCCCAATATCAGGGCAGAATATCCAGCAATAATCCCCAATATCAGAACTGAATATCCAGGAATAATCCCAAATATCAGGACTGAATATCTCGGATCAATCCCCAACACAGGGCTGAATACCTCGGAATAATCCCTAGTATCAATTCTGAATATCTAGGAATAGTCCACAATATCAATGCTGAATATCCAGTGAATAATCCCCCCAATATCAATGCTGAATATCCGGGAATAATCCCCAATATCAGAACTGAATATCCAGGAATAATCCCCAATACCAGGCTGAATTTCCGGGAATAATCCCCAATATCAGGCTGAATAGTCTTGGAATAATCCCCAATATCAGGGCAGAATATCCAGGAATAATCCCCAATAGCAGTACTGAATATCCAGGAATAATCCCCAATATCAGAACTGAATATCAAGGAATAATCCCCAATATCAGGACTGAATATCCAGAAATAATACCCAATATCAGGAATGAACAGCCCAGAATAGTTTGCTAATATCTCAACTGAATATTCATCAATAATCTTCAATATCAGGGCTGAATATTCAGGGATAATTCCAATGTCAGTGCTGAATATCCTGGAATTATCCCCAATATCAGGACTGGACATCTAGGATAATACCCAATATAAGAACTGAATATCCAGGAATAATCCCCAATATCAGGACTGAATCTCCAGGAATACTCCCAAATATCAGGACCTGAATATCTAGGAATAATCTGAATATCAGGGTTTAATATCCAGGAAAAATCCCTAATATCAATGCTGAATATCCAGGAATAATCCCCAATATCAGGACTCAATATCTAGGAATAATACCAATATCAGGACTGAATATCCAGGAATAATCCCCAATATCAGGACTGCATTTCCGGGAATAATCCCCAATATCAGGGCAGAATATCCTGGAATAATCTCCAGTATCAGGGCAGAATATCCAGGTATAATCCCCAATATCAGAACTGAATATTCAGGAATAATCCCCAATATCAGAACGGAATATCCAGGAATTTATCCCCAATATCAGGAGTGAATATCCAGGAACATATCCCCAATATCAGAACTGAATATCCAGGAATAATCTCCAATATCAGGACAATATCTAGGAATAATCCTGAATATCAGGGTTTAATATCCAAGAATAATCCCCAATATCAATGCTGGATATCCAGGAATAATCCCCAATATCAGGACTCAATATCCAGAAATAATGCCCAATATCAGGGCTGAATATCCAGAAATAATCCCCAATATGAGGGTTGAATATCCAGGAATAGTCCACAATATCAGGGTTTAATATCCAGGAATAGTCCCCCAATATCACGGCTGTATATCCAGGAATAATCCCCAAATATCAGGACGGAATACCCAGGAATAATCCCAAATATCAGGGCTAAATATCCAGGAATAACCTCCAATATCAGGGGTGAATATCCTGAAATAATCTCCAATATCAGGGATGAATATCCTGGAATAATCCCCAATATCAGGAATGAACATCCAGGAATAATCCCCAATATCAGAACTGAATATCCATGAATAATCCCCAATATCAGGACTGGACATCTAGGAATAAATCCCAATACCAGGGCTGAATATCTAGGAATAATCCCCAATATCAGGATTGGAATATCCAGGAATAATCCCCAATATCAGGCTGAATATCCATTGATAACCCCAATTTCAGGTCTAAAAATCCAGGAATAATCCCCAATATCAGGGCTGAACATCCAGGGAATAATTTCTACATCACTACTGAATAAATAGGAATAATTCACAATATCAGGGCTGAATATCTCGGAATAATCCCCACTATCGTTGCTGAATATCCTGGAATAATCCCCCAATATCAGGTCTGAATATCTCGGATTAATCCCCAACATCAGGGCTGAATACCTCGGAATAATCCCCAGTATCAATTCTGAATATCTAGGAATAGTCCCCAATATCAATGCTGAATATCCAGGAATAATCCCCAATATCAAGCTGAATACCTAGGGAGTAATCCCCAATATCAGGCTGAATATCCAGGAATGATCCCCCAATATCAGTGCTGAATACCTAGGAATAATCCCAATATCAGGGCTGAATATCTCGGAATAATCCCCAGTATCAATTCTGAATATCTAGGAATAGTCCCCACTATCAGTGCTGAATATCCAGGAATAATCCCCACATCAATGCTGAATATCCAGGAACTAATCCCCAATATCAGGACTCAATATCCAGAAATAATGCCCAATATCAGGGTGAATATCCAGAAATAATCCCCAATATCAGGATTCAATATCCATGAATAATGCCCAACACCAAAGCTGAATATCTCGCAAAATCCCCAATAATCGGGACTGAATATCCAGGAAATAATCCCCAATACCAGGGCTGAATATCCTGGAATAATCCCCAATATCAGGACTGAATAATCCAGGAATAATCCCCAATCTCAGGCATGAATAACCAGGAATAATCCCTAATATTAGGGCTGTATATCCAGGAATAATCCCCAATATCAGGACTGAATATCCAGGAATAATCACAAATATCAGGGCTCAATATCCAGGAATATCCTCCAATACCAGGGCTGAATATCCTGGAATAAACCCCAATACCAGGGCTCAATATCTAGAAATAATCCCCAATATCAGGACTGAATATCCAGGAATAATCCCCAATATCAGGGCAGAATATCCAGCAATAATACCCAATAATCAGAACTGAATATCCAGGAATAATCCCAAATATCAGGACTGAATATCTAGGAAATTCCAGAATATCAGGGATTTAATATCCTGGAATAATCCCATATAAATGCTGAATATCCAGGAATAATCCCCAATATACCAGAACTGAATATCCAGGAATAATCCCCAATATCAGGAATGAATATCCAGGAATAATCCCCAATATCAGAACTGAATATCCATGAATAATCCCCAATATCAGGACTGGACATCTAGAATAAATCCAAATACCAGGGCTGAATATCTAGGAATAATCCCCAATATCAGGACTGAATATCCAGGAATAATCCCAATATCAGGGCTGAATACCCATGGAAAAACCCCAATTTCAGGTCTAAAATCCAGGAATAATCCCCAATATCAGGGCTGAACATCCAGGAATAATTTATAACATTACTACTGAATACATAGGAATAATCCACAATATCAGGGCTGAACATCTAGGAATAATCCCCAATATCGTTGCTGAATTATCCAGGAATAATCCCCAATATCAGGTCTGAATATCTCGGATTAATCCCCAATATCAGGGCTGAATATCTCGGAATAAACCCCAGTATCAATGCAAAATATCTAGGAATAGTCCCCAATATCAATGCTGAATATCCAGGAATAATCCCCAATATCAATGCTGAATACCTAGGAGTAATCCCCAATATCAGGCCCTAAATATCCAGGAATGATCCCCAATATCAGTGCTGAATACCTAGGAATAATCCCCAATATCAGGGCTGAATATCTAGGAGTAATCCCGAATGTCAGGACTGAATATCCAGGAATAATCCCCATATCAGGGTTGAATATCCAGGAATAGTCCCCAATATCATGGCTGTATATCCAGGATAATCCCCAATATCAGGATTGAATATCCAGGAATAATCCCCAATATCAGGGCTGAATATCCATTGATAACCCCAATTTCAGGTCTAAAAAATCCAGGAATAATCCCCAATATCAGGGCTGAACATCCAGGAATAATTTCTAACATCACTACTGAATACATAGGAACAATTCACAAATATTACGGCTGAATATCACGGAATAATTCCTAAATATCGTTGCTGAATATCCAGGAATAATCCCCAATATCAGGTCTGAATATCTCGGATTAATCCCCAACATCAGGGCTGAATACCTCGGAATAATCCCCAGTATCAATTCTGAATATCTAGGAATAGTCCCCAATATCAATGCTGAATATCCAGGAATAATCCCCAATATCAATGCTGAATACCTAGGAATAATCCCCAATATCAGAACTGAATATTCAGGAATAATTCCCCAATACCAGTGGCTGAATTTCCGGGAATAATCCCCAATATCAGGGCTGAATATCTGGAATAATCCCCAATATCAGGGCAGAATATCCAGGAATAATCCCCAATAGCAGAACTGAATATCCAGGAATAATCCCCAATATCAGAAACTGAATATCTAGGAATAATCCCAATATCAGAACTGAATATTCAGGAATAATCCCAATACCAGGGCTGAATTTCCGGGAATAATCCCCAATATCAGGGCTGAATATCCTGGAATAATCCCAATATCAGGGCAAATATCCAGGGAATAATCCCAATAGCAGACTGAATATCCAGGAATAATCCCCAATATCAGAACTGAATATCTAGGAATAATCCCCAATATCAGGACTGAATATCCAGGAAATAAACCCAATATTTCAGGAATGAACAGCCCAGAATAGTTGCTAATATCTCAACTGAATATTCATCAATAATCTTCAATATCAGGCTGAATATTCAGGGATAATTCCAATGTCAGTACGAATATCCTGGAATTATCCCCATATCAGGGCAGAAATCCAGGAATAATACCCAATATCACAACACAATATCCGTGAATAATCCCCAATATCAGGACTTGAATCTCCAGGAATACTCCCAATATCATGACTGAATATCTAGGAATAATCCTGAAATATCAGGGTTTAATATCCAGGAATAATCCCTAATATCAATGCTGAATGTCCAGGAATAATCCCCAATATCAGGACTCAATATCTAGGAATAATACCCAATATCAGTGTCTGAATATCCAGGAATAATCCCCAATATCAGGACGGGATATCAAGGAATAAACCCCAGTACCAGGGCTGAGTATCTAGGAATAATCCCCCATATCAGAACTGAATATCCAGGAATAATCCCCAATATCAGACTGAATCTCCAGGAATACTCCCAAATATCAGGACTGAATATCTAGGAATAATTCTGAATATCCAGGGTTTAATATCCAGGAATAATCCCCAATATCATGCTGAATATCAGGAATAATCAACAATATCAGGAATGAATATCTAGGAATAATCCCCAATATCAGACTGTGCATTTCCGGGAATAATCCCAATACTCAGGGCAGAATATCCTGGAATAATCTCCAGTATCAGGCAGAATATCCAGGTATAATCCCAATATCAGAACTGAATATTCAGGAATAATCCCCAATATCAGAACGGAATATCCAGGAACAATCCCCAATATCAGAACTGAATATCCAGGAATAATCTCCAATATCAGGACAATATTCTAGGGAATAATCCTGAATATAGGGTTTAATATCCAAGAAATAATCCCCAATATCAATGCTGGATATCCAGGGAATAATCCCCAATATCAGGACTCAATATCCAGAAATAATGCCCAATATCAGGCTGAATATCCAGAAATAATCCCCAATATGAGGGTTGAATATCCAGGAAATAGTCCACAATATCAGGGTTGAATATCCAGGAATAGTCCCCAATATCACGGCTGTATATCCAGGAATAGTCCCCAATATCAGGACAGGAATACCCAGGAATAATCCAAATATCAGGGCTAAATATCCAGGAATAACCTCCAATATCAGGGGTGAATATCCTGGAATAATCTCCAATATCAGGGATGAATATCCTGGAATAATCCCCAATATCAGGAATGAACATCCAGGAATAATCCCCAATATCAGAACTGAATATCCATGAATAATCCCCAATATCAGGACTGGACATCTAGGAATAAACCCCAATACCAGGGCTGAATATCTAGGAATAATCCCCAATATCAGGATTGAATATCCAGGAATAATCCCCAATATCAGGGCTGAATATCCATTGATAACCCCAATTTCAGGTCTAAAAATCCAGGAATAATCCCCAATATCAGGGCTGAAACATCCAGGAATAATTTCTAACATCACTACTGAATACATAGGAATAATTCACAATATCAGGGCTGAATATCTCGGAATAATCCCCAATATCGTTGCTGAATATCCTGGAATAATCCCCAATATCAGGTCTGAATATCTCGGATTAATCCCCAACATCAGGGCTGAATACTCTCGGAATAATCCCCAGTATCAATTCTGAATATCTAGGAATAGTCCCCAATATCAATGCTGAATATCCAGGAATAATCCCCAATATCAATGCTGAATACCTAGGAGTAATCCCCAATATCAGGGCTGAATATCCAGGAATAATCCCCAATATCAGTGCCTGGAATACCTAGGAATAATCCCCAATATCAGGGCGGAATATCTCGGGAATAATCCCCCAGTATCAAATTTCTGAATATCTAGGAAATAGTCCCCCAATTATCAGTGCTGAATATCCAGGAATAATCCCCAACATCAATGCTGAATATCCAAAATAATCCCCAATATCAGGATTCAATATCCATGAATAATGCCCAACACCAAAGCTGAATATCTAGCAAAAATATCCCCAATACCGGGGATGAATATCCAGGAATAATCTCCAATACCAGGCTGAATATCCTGGAATAATCCCCAATATCAGGACTGAATATCCAGGAATAATCCCCAATCTCAGGCATGAATAACCAGGAATAATCCTCATATTAGGGCTGTATATCCAGGAATAATCCCCAATATCAGGACTGAATATCCAGGAATAATCCCAAATATCCGGCTCAATATCCAGGAATATCCTCCATACCAGGGCTGAATATCCTGGAATAAACCCCAATACCAGGCTCAATATCTAGAAATAATCCCCAATATCAGGACTGAATATCCAGGAATAATCCGCAATATCAGGGCAGAATATCCAGCAATAATACCCAATATCAGAACTGAATATCCAGGAATAATCCCAAATATCAGGACTGAATATCTAGGAATATTCCAGAATATCAGGGTTTAATATCCTGGAATAATCCCATTAAATGCTGAATATCCAGGAATAATCCCCAATACCAGAACTGAATATCCAGGAATAATCCCCAATATCAGGAATGAATATCCAGGAATAATCCCCAATATCAGAACTGAATATCCATGAATTAATCCCCAATATCAGGACTGGACCTCGGCGGAATAAATCCAAATACCATGGCTGAATATCTAGGAAGAATCCCCAATATCAGGACTGAATATCCAGGAATAATCCCCAATATCAGGACTGCATTTCCGGGAATAATCCCAAATATCAGGGCAGAATATCCTGGAATAATCTCCAGTATCAGGGCAGAATATCCAGGTATAATCCCCAATATCAGAACTGCATATTCAGGAATAATCCCCAATATCAGAACGGAATATCCAGGAATTATCCCCCAATATCAGGAGTGAACTATCCAGGAACAATCCCCCAATATCAGAACTGAATATCCAGGAATAATCTCCCAATATCAGGACAATATCTAGGATTAATCCTGAATATCAGGGTTAATATCCACGAATAATCCCCAATATCAATGCTGGATATCCAGAATAATCCCCAATATCAGGACTCAATATCCAGAAATAATGCCCAATATCTCAGGGCTGAATATCCAGAAATAATCCCCAATTGAGGGTGAATATCCAGGAATAGTCCACAATATCAGGGTTGATTATCAGGAATAGTCCCCCAATATCACGGCTGTATATCCAGAATAATCCCCAATATCAGGACGGAATACCCAGGAATAATCCCAAATATCAGGGCTAAATATCCAGGAATAACCTCCAATATCAGGGGTGAATATCCTGGAATAATCTCCAATATCAGGGATGAATATCCTGGAATAATCTCCAATATCAGGAATGAACATCCAGGAATAATCCCCAATATCAGAACTGAATATCCATGAATAATCCCCAATATCAGGATGGACATCTAGGAATAAACCCCAATACCAGGGCTGAATATCTAGGAATAATCCCCAATATCAGGAATTGAATATCCAGGAATAATCCCAATTTCAGGTCTAAAAAATCCAGGAATAATCCCCAATATCAGGGCTGAACATCCAGGAATAATTCTAACATCACTACTGAATACATAGGAATAATTCACAATATCAGGCTGAATATCTCGGAATAATCCACAATATCGTTGCTGGAATATCCTGGAATAATCCCAATATCAGGTCTGAATATCTCGGATTAATCCCCAACATCAGGGCTGAATATCTCGGAATATCCCCATATCAATTCTGAATATCTAGAATAGTCCCCAATATCATGCGTGAATATCCAGGACTAATCCCACATATCAATGCTGAATACCTAGGAGTAATCCCCAATATCAGGCCTAAATATCCAGGAATGATCCCCAATATCAGTGCTGAATACCTAGGAATAATCCCCAATATCAGGGCTGAATATCTCGGAATAATCCCCAGTATCAATTCTGAATATCTAGGAATAGTCCCCCAATATCAGCCGCTGAATATCCAGGAATAATCCCCAACATCAATGCTGAATATCCAGGAATAATCCCCAATATCAGGACTCAATATCCAGAAATAATGCCCAATAATCAGGGCTGAATATCCAGAAATAATCCCCAATATCAGGATTCAATATCCATGAATAATGCCAACACCAAAGCTGAATATCTAGCAAAAATCCCCAATATCGGGACTGAATATCCAGGAATAATCCCCAATACCAGGGCTGAATATCCTGGAATAATCCCCAATATCAGGACCTGAATATCCAGGAATAATCCCCAATCTCAGGCATGAATAACCAGGAATAATCCCTCATATTAGGTGCTGTATATCCAGGAATAATCCCCAATATCAGGAATGAATATCCAGGATAATCACAAATATCAGGGCTCAATATCCAGGAATATCCTCCAATACCATGGCTGAATATCCTGAATAAACCCCAATACCAGGGCTCAATATCTAGGAATAATCCCCAATATCAGGACTGGAATATCCAGGAATAATCCCCAATATCAGGGCAGAATATCCAGCAATAATACCCAATATCAGAACTGAATATCCAGGAATAATCCCAAATATCAGGACTGAATATCTAGGAATATTCCAGAATATCAGGGTTTAATATCCTGGAATACATCCCATATAAATGCTGAATATCCAGGAATAATCCCCAATACCAGAACTGAATATCCAGGAATAATCCCCAATATCAGGAATGAATATCCAGGAATAATCCCCAATATCAGAACTGAATATCCATGAATAATCCCCAATATCAGGACTGGACATCTAGGAATAAATCCAAATACCAGGGCTGGAATATATCTAGGAATAATCCCCAATATCAGGACTGAATATCCAGGAATAATCCCCAATATCAGGGCTGAATACCCATTGAAAACCCCATTTTCAGGTCTAAAAAGTACAGGAATAATCCCCAATATCAGGGCTGAACAATCCAGGAATAATTATAACATTACTACTGAATACCTAGGAATAATCCACAATATCAGGGGCTTGAACATCTAGGAATAATCCCCAATATCGTTGCTGAATATCCAGGAATAATCCCCAATATCAGGTCTGAATATCTCGGATTAATCCCCAATATCAGGGCTGAATATCTCGGAATAATCCCCAGTATCAATGCAAAATATCTAGGAATAGTCCCCAATATCAATGCTGAATATCCAGGAATAATCCCAATATCAATGCTGAATACCTAGGAGTAATCCCCCAATATCAGGCCTAAATATCCAGGAATGATCCGCAATATCAGTGCTGAATACCTAGGAATAATCCCCAATATCAGGGCTGAATATCTAGGAGTAATCCCGAATGTCAGGACTGAATATCCAGGAATAATCCCCAATATCAGGACTCAATATCCAGAAATAATGCCCAATATCAGGGCTGAATATCCAGAAATAATCCTCAATATGAGGGTTGAATATCCAGCAATAGTCCACAATATCAGGGCTCAATATCCAGGAATATTCCCCAATGTCACGGCTGTATGTCCAGGAATAATCCCCAATATCAGGACTGAATACCCAGGAATAATCCCAAATATCAGGGCTCAATATCCAGGAATAACATCCAATATCAGGGGTGAATATCCTGGAATAATCTCCAATATCAGGTATGAATATCCTGGAATAATCCCCAATATCAGAACTGAATATCCATGAATAATCCCCAATATCAGGACTGGACATCTAGGAACAAACCCAAATACCAGGGCTGAATATCTAGGAATAATCCCAATATCAGGACTGAATATCCAGGAATAATCCCCAATATCAGGGCTGAATATCCACTGAAAACCCCAATTTCAGGTCTAAAAATACAGGAATAATCCCATATCAGGGGCTGAACATCCAGGAATAATTTCTAACATTACTACTGAATACCTAGGAATAATCCACAATATCAGGGCTAAAATATCTAGGAATATCCCCAATATCGTTGCTGAATATCCAGGAATAATCCCCAATATCAGGTCTGAATATCTCGGATTAATCCCCAATATCAGGACTGAATATCCAGGAATAATACCAATATCAGGAATGAACAGCCCAGAATAGTTGCTAATATCTCAACTGAATATTCATCAATAATCTTCAATATCAGGGCAGAATATCCAGGAATAATACTCAATATCAGGACTGAATCTCCAGGAATACTCCCAAATATCAGGACTGAATATCTAGGAATAATCCCTGAATATCAGGGCTGAATATCCATTGATAACCCCAACTTCAGGTCTAAAATCCAGGAATAATCCCCAATATCAGGGCTCAAAATCCAGGAATATCCTCCCAATATCAGGGGTGAATATCCTGGAATAATCTCCAATATCAGGTATGAATATCCTGGAATAATCCCCAATATCAGAACTGAATATCATGAATAATCCCCAATATCAGGACTGGACATCTAGGAATAAACCCAAATACCAGGGCTGAATATCTAGGAATAATCCCCAATATCAGGACTGAATATCCAGGAATAATCCCAAATATCAGGGCTCAATATCCAGGAATATCCTCCAAATATCAGGGGTGAATATCCTGGAATAATCCCCAATATCAGGAATGAATAGCCAGGAATAATACCCAATATCCGAACTGAATATCCATGAATAATCCCCAATATCAGGACTGGACATCTAGGAATTAAACCCCAATACCAGGGCCTCAATATCTAGGAATAATCCCCAATATCAGGACTGAATATCCGGAATAATCCCCAATATCAGGACTGAATATCCAGGAATAATCCCCAATATCAGGACCTGAATATCCAGGAATAATCCCCAATTTCAGGTCTAAAAATACAGGAATAATCCCCAATAATCAGGGCCTGAACATCCAGGAATAATTCTAACATTACTACTGAATACCTCGGAATAATCCACAATATCGTTGCTGAATATCCAGGAATAATCCCCAATATCAGGTCTGAATATCTTGGATTAATCCCCAATATCAGGGCTGAATATCTCGGAATAATCCCCAGTATCAATTCTAAATATCTAGGAATAGTCCCCAATATCAATGCTGAATATCCAGGAATAATCCCCAATTATCAATGCTGAATACCTAGGAGTAATCCCCAATATCAGGCCTAAATATCCAGGAATAATCCCCAATATCAGAACTGAATATCCTGAATAATCCCCCAATATCAGGACTGCGACATCTAGGAACAAACCCAAATACCAGGGCTGAAAATCTAGGAATAATCCCCAATATCAGGACTGAATATCCAGGAATAATCCCCAATATCAGGGGCTGAATATCCACTGAAAACCCCTATTTCAGGTCTAAAAATACAGGAATAATCCCCAATATCAGGGTTGAACATCCAGGAATAATTTCTAACATTACTACTGAATACCTAGGAATAATCCACAATATCAGGGCTGGAATATCTAGGAATAATCCCCAATATCGTTGCTGAATATCCAGGAATAATCCCCAATATCAGGTTCTGAATATCTCGGATTAATCCCCAATATCAGGACTGAATATCCAGGAATAATACCCAATATCAGGAATGAACAGCCAGAATAGTTGCTAATATCTCAACTGAATATTCATCAATAATCTTCAATATCAAGGCAGAATATCTCGGATTAATCCCCAACATCAGGGCTGAATACCTCGGACTAATCCCCAGTATCAATTCTGAATATATAGGAATAGTCACTAATATCAAACGCTGAATATCTAGGAATAATCCCCAATATCAATGCTGAATACCTAGGAGTAATCACCAATATCAGGCCTAAATATCCAGGAATGATCCCCAAAAATCAGTGCTGAATACCTGGGAATAATGCCCAATATCAGGGCTGAATACCTCGGAATAATCCCTAGTATCAATTCTGAATATCTAGGAATAGTCCCCAATATCAATGCTGAATATCCAGGAATAATCCCCAATATCAATGCTGAATATCCGGGAATAATCCCCAATATCAGAACTGAATATCCAGGAATAATCCCCAATACCAGGGCTGAATTTCCGGGAATAATCCCCAATATCAGGGGCTGAATATCCTGGAATAATCCCTAATATCAGGGCAGAATATCCAGGAATAATCCCCAATAGCAGAACTTGAATATCCAGAATAATCCCCAATATCAGAACTGAATATCAAGGAATAATCCCCAATATCAGGGCTGAATATCAAGAAATAATACCCAATATCAGGAATGAACAGCCCAGAATAGTTGCTAATATCTCAACTGAATATTCATCAATAATCCTTCAATATCAGGGCTGAATATTCAGGGATAATTCCAATGCCAGTGCTGAATATCCTGGAATTATCCCCAATATCAGGGCAGAATATCCAGGAATAATACCCAATATAAGAACTGAATATCCAGGAATAATCCCCTTACTATCAGGACTGAATCTCCACGAATACTCCCAAATATCATGACTGAATATCTAGGAATAATCCTGAATATCAGGGTTTAATATCCAGGAATAATCCCTAATATCAATGCTGATATCCAGGATAATCCCCAATATCAGGACTCAATATCTAGGAATAATACCCAATATCAGGACTGAATATCCAGGGAATAATCTCCAATATCAGGACTGGATATCAAGGAATAAACCCCAGTACCAGGGCTGAGTATCTAGGAATAACCCCCAATATCAGAACTGAATATCCAGGAATAATCCCCAATATCAGAACTGAATCTCCAGGAATACTCCCAAATATCAGAACTGAATATCTAGGAATAATTCTGAATATCAGGGTTTAATATCCAGGAATAATCCCCAATATCAATGCTGCATATCCAGGAATAATCTCCAATATCAGGACTGAATATCTAGGAATAATCCCCAATATCAGGACTGCATTTCCGGGAATAATCCCCAATATCAGGGCAGAATATCCTGGAATAATCACCAGTATCAGGGCAGAATATCCAGGTATAATCCCCAATATCAGAACTGAATATTCAGGAATAATCCCCAATATCAGAACTGAATATCCAGGAATTATCCCCAATATCAGGAGTGAATATCCAAAAACAATCCCCAATATCAGAACTGAATATCCAGGAATAATCTCCAATATCAGGACAATATCTAGGAATAATCCTGAATATCAGTGTTTAATATACAAGAATAAAACCCAATATCAGGACTGACTTATCCAGGAAATAATCCCCAATATCAGGGCTGAATATCCATTGAAAACCCCAGTTTCAGGTCTAAAAATACAGGGAATAATCCCCAATATCAGGGCTGAACATCCAGGAATAATTTCTAACATTTACTACTGAATACCTAGGGAATAATCCACAATATCAGGGCTGAATATCTCGGAATAATCACCAATATCGTTGCTGAATATCCAGAAATAATCCCAATATCAGGGTCTGAATATCTCGGATTAATCCCCAATATCAGGGCTGAATATCTCGGATAATCCCCAGTATCAATGCTAAATATCTAGGAATAGTCCATAATATCAGGACTGAATATCCAGGAATAATCCCCAATATCAGGACTGCATTTCCGGGAATAATCCCCAATATCAGGGCAGATATCCTGGACTAATCCCCAGTATCAGGGCAAAATATCCAGGTATAATCCCCAATATCAGAACTGAATATTCAGGAATAATCCCCAATACCAGAACTGAATATCCAGGAATTATCCCCAATATCAGGAGTGAATATCCAGGAACAATCCCCAATATCAGAACTGAATAGCCAGGAATAATCTCCAATATCAGGACAATATCTAGGAATAATCCTGAATATCAGGGTTTAATATCCAAGAATAATCCCCAATATCAATGCCTGAATATCCAGGAATAATCCCCAATATCAGGACTCAATATCCAGAAATAATGCCCAATATCAGGGCTGAATATCCAGAAATAATCCCCCATATGAGGGTTGATATCCTGCAATAGTCCACAATATCAGGGCTCAATATCCAGGAATATTCCCAATGTCACGGCTGTATGTCCAGGAATAATCCCCAATATCAGGACTGAATACCCAGGAATAATCCCAAATATCAGTGGCTCAATATCCAGGAATAACATCCAATATCAGGGGTGAATATCCTGGAATAATCTCCAATATCAGGTATGAATATCCTGGATAATCCCAATATCAGAACTGAATATCCATGAATAATCCCCAAAATCAGGACTGGCAAATCTAGGAACAAACCCAAATACCAGGGCTGAATATCTAGGAATAATCCCCAATATCAGGACTGAATATCTAGGAATATTCTTGAATATCAGGGTTTAATATCCTGGAATAATCCCATATAATTGCTGAATATCCAGGAATAATCCCCAATATCAGAACGGAATATCAGGAATAATCCCCAATATCAGAATGAATATCCAAGAATAATCCCCAATATCAAAACTGAATATCCATGAATAATCCCCAATATCAGGACTGGACATCTAGGACTAAATCCAAATACAGGGCTGATATCTAGGAATAATCCCCAATATCAGTACTGAATATCCAGGAATAATCCCCAATATCAGGGCTGAATATCCATTGAAAACCCCAATTTCAGGTCTAAAAATACAGGGAATAATCCCCAATATCAGGGCTGAACATCCAGGAAGAATTTCTAGAATTACTACTGAATACATAGGAATAATCCACAATATCAGGGCTGAATATCTCGGAATAATCCCCAATATCGTTGCTGAATATCCAGGAATAATCCCCAATATCAGGTCTGAATATCTTGGATTAATCCCCCATATCAATGCTGAATACCTAGGAGTAATCCCCAATATCTAGGCCTAAATATCCAGGAATTATCCCCAATATCAGTGCTGAATACCTAGGAATAATCCCCAATACCAGGGCTGAATATCTAGGAATAATCCCGAATGTCAGGACTGAATATCCAGGAATAATCCCCAATATCAGGGTTGAATATCCAGGAATAGTCCCCAATATCACGGCTGTATATCCAGGAATAATCCCCAATATCAATGCTGAATATCCGGGAATAATCCCCAATATCAGAACTGAAATATCCAGGAATAATCCCCCAATACCAGGGCTGAATTTCCGGGTATAATCCCCAATATCAGGGCTGAATATCCTGGAATAATCCCCAATATCAAGGCAGAATATCCAGGAATAATCCCCAATAGCAGAAACTGAATATCCAGGAATAATCCCCAATATCAGAACTGAATATCAAGGAATAATCCCCAATATCAGGACTGAATATCCAGGAATAATACCCAATATCAGCAATGAACAGCCCAGAATAGTTGCTAATATCTCAACTGAATATTCATCAATAATCTTCAATATCAGGGCTGAATATTCAGGGATAATTCCAATGTCAGTGCTGAATAACCTGGAATTATCCCCAATATCAGGGCAAAATATCCAGGAATAATACCCAATATCAGAACTGAATATCCAGGAATAATCCCCAATATCAGCACTGATTATCCAGGAATAATCCCCAATATCAGGACTGGATATCAAGGAATAAACCCCAGTACCAGGGCTGAGTATCTAGGAATAACCCCCAATATCAGAACTGAAATATCCAGGAATAATCCCCAATATCAGAAACTGAATATCCATGAATAATCCCCAATATCAGGACTGGACATCTAGGAACAAACCCAAATACCAGGGCTGAATATCTAGGAATAATCCCCAATATCAGGACTGAATATCTAGGGAATATTCTTGAATATCAGGGTTTAAATATCCTGGAATAAATCCCATATAATTGCTGAATATCCAGGAATAATCCCCAATATCAGAACTGAATATCCAGGAATAATCCTCAATATCAGGAATGAATATCCAAGGAATAATCCCCAATATCAGGGCTGAATATCCCACTGAAAACCCCAATTTTCAGGTCTAAAAATACAGGAATAATCCCCAATATCAGGGCTGAACATCCAGGAATAATCACCAATATCAGACTGAATATCAAGGAATAATCCCCAATATCAGGACTGAATATCCAGAAATAATACCCAATATCAGGACATGAACAGCACAGAATAGTTGCTATATCTCAACTGAATATTCATCAATAATCTTCAATATCAGGGCTGAATATTCAGGGATAATTCCAATGTCAGTGCTGAATATCCTGGAATTATCCCCAATATCAGGGCAGAATATCCAGGAATAATACCCAATATAAGAACTGAATATCCAGGAATAATCCCCAATATCAGGACTGAATCTCCACGAATACTCCCAAATATCATGACCTGAATATCTAGGAATAATCCTGAATATCAGGGTTTAATATCCAGGAATAATCCACTAATATCAATGCTGAATATCCAGGAATAATCCCCAATATCAGGACTCAATATCTAGGAATAATACCCAATATCAGGACTGAATATCCAGGAATAATCCCCAATATCAGGACTGCATTTCTGGGAATAATCCCCAATATCAGGGCAGAATATCCTGGAATAATCCCCAGTATCAGGGCAGAATACCCAGGTATAATCCCCAATATCAGAAGTGAATATTCAGGATTAATCCCCAATATCAGAACTGAATATCCAGGAAATATCCCCAATATCAGGAGTGAATATCCAGGAATAATCCCCAATATCAGGGCTGAATATCCTGGAATAATCCCCAGTATCAGGGCAGAATACCCAGGTATAATCCCCAATATCAGAACTGAATATTCAGGATTAATCCCCAATATCAGAACTGAATATCCAGGATTATCCACAATATCAGGAGTGAATATCCAGGAACAATCCCCAATATCAGAACTGAATATCCAGGAATAATCTCCAATATCAGGACAATATCTAGGAATAATCCTGAATATCAGGGTTTAATATCCAAGAATAATCCCCAATATCAATGCTGAATATCCAGGAATAATCCCCAATATCAGAACTGAATATCCAGGAATAATCTCCATATCAGGACAATATCTAGGAATAATCCTGAATATCAGGGTTTAATATCCAAGAATAATCCCCAATATCAATGCTGAATATCCAGGAATAATCCCCAATATCAGGACTCAATATCCAGAAATAATGCCCAATATCAGGGCTGAATATCCAGAAATAATCCCCAATATGAGGGTTGATATCCAGGAATAGTCCACAATATCAGGGTTGAATATCCAGGAATAGTCCCCAATATCACGGCTGTATATCCAGAATAAATCCCCAATATCAGGACGGAATACCCAGGAATAATCCCAATATCAGGGCTAAATATCCTGGAATAATCTCCAATATCAGGGATGAATATCCTGGAATAATCCCCAATATCAGGAATGAACATCCAGGAATAATCCCCAATATCAGAACTGAATATCCATGAATAATCCCCAATATCAGGACTGGACATCTAGGAATAAACCCCAATAACCAGGGCTGAATATCTAGGAATAATCCCCAATATCAGGATTGAATATCCAGGAATAATCCCCAATATCAGGGCTGAATATCCATTGATAACCCCAATTTCAGGTCCTAAAAATCCAGGAATAATCCCCAATATCAGGGCCTGAACATCCAGGAATAATTTCTAACATCACTACTGAATACATAGGAATATTTCACAATATCAGGGCTGAATATCTCCGGAATAATCCCCAATATCGTTGCTGAATATCCAGGAATAATCCCCAATATCAGGTCTGAATATCTCGGATTAATCCCCAACATCAGGCCTGAATACCTCGGAATAATCCCCAGTATCAATTCTGAATATCTAGGAATAGTCCCCAATATCAATGCTGAATATCCAGGAATAATCCCCAATATCAATGCTGAATACCTAGGAGTAATCCCCAATATCAGCCTAAATATCCAGGAATGATCCCCAATATCAGTGCTGAATACCTAGGAATAATCCCCAATATCAGGCCTGAATATCTCGGAATAATCCCCAGTATCAATTCTGAATATCTAGGAATAGTCCCAATAGCAGTGCTGAATATCCAGGAATAATCCCCAACATCAATGCTGAATATCCAGAATAATCCCAATATAAGGACTCAATATCAGAAATAATGCCCAATATCAGGGCTGAATATCCAGAAATAATCCCCAATATCAGGATTCAATATCCATGAATAATGCCCAACACCAAAGCTGAATATCTAGCAAAAATCCCCAATACCGGGACTGAATATCCAGGACTAATCCCCAATAACAGGGCTGAATATCCTGGATAATCCCCAATATCAGGACGGAATATCCAGGAATAATCCCCAATCTCAGGCATGAATAACCAGGAATAATCCCTAATATTAGGGCTGTATATCCAGGATAATCCCCAATATCAGGACTGAATATCCAGGAATAATCCCCAATATCAGGACTCAATATCCAGGAATAATCCCCAATATCAGGACCTCATATCCATGAATAATGCACCAATATCAGGGCTGAATATCCAGAAAATAATCCCCAATATCAGGATTCAATATCCATGAATAATGCCCAACACCAAAGCTGAATATCTAGCAAAAATCCCCAATATCGGGACTGAATATCCAGGAATAATACCCAATACCAGGGCTGAATATCCTGGAATAATCCCCAATATCAGGACTGAAAATCCAGGAATAATCCCGAATCTCAGGCCTGAATATCCATGAATAATCCCCAATATTAGGGCTGTATATCCAGGAATAATCCCCAATATCAGGACTGAAATATCCAGGAATAATCCCAAATTATCAGGGCTCAATATCCAGGAATATCCTCCAATATCAGGGGTGAATATCCTGGAATAATCCCCAATATCAGGAATGAATATCCAGGAATAATACCCAATATCCGAACTGAATATCCATGAATAATCCCCATATCAGGACTGGACATCTAGGAATAAACCCCTATACTTGGGCTCAATATCTAGGAATAATCCCCAATATCAGGACTGAATATCCAGGAATAATCCCCAATATCAAGGCAGAATATCCAGCAAAAATCCCCATATCAGAAACTGAATATCCAGGAATAATCCCAAATATCAGGACAATATCTAGGAATATTCCTGAATATCAGTGTTTAATATCCTGGAATAATCCCATATAAATGCTGAATATCCAGGAATCAATCCCCAATATCAGAACTGAATATCCAGGAATAATCCCAATATCAGGAATTGAATATCCAGGAATAATCCCCAATATCAGGACTGGACATCTAGAATAAATCCAAACACCAGGGCTGAATATCTAGGAATAATCCCCAATATCAGGACTGAATATCCAGGAATAATCCCCAATATCAGGGATGAATATCCACTGAAAACCCCAATTTCAGGTCTAAAAATACTGGAAAATCCCCCAATATCAGGGCTGAACATCCAGGAATAATTTACTAACATTACTACTGAATACCTAGGAATAATCCACAATATCAGAGCTGAATATCTAGGAATAATCCTGAATATCGGTTTAATATCCAGGGATAATCCCCAATATCAATGCTGAATGTCCAGGAATAATCCCTAATATCAGGACTGAATATCTAGGAATAATACCCAATATCAGGACTGAATATCTAGGAATAATACCCAATATCAGGACTGAATTTCCGGGAATAATCCCCAATATCAGGGCTGAATATCCTGGAATAATCCCCAGTATCAGGGCAGAATACCCAGGTATAATCCCCAATATCAGAAGTGAATATTCAGGATTAATCCCCAAATATCAGAACTGAATATCCAGGAATTATCCCCAATATCAGGAGTGAATATCCAGGAATAATCCCCAATATCAGGGCTGAATATCCTGGAATAATCCCCAGTATCAGGGCAGAATACCCAGGTATATCCCCAATATCAGAACTGAATATTCAGGATTAATCGCCAATATCAGAACTGAATATCCAGGAATTATCCCCAATATCAGGAGTGAATTTCCAGGAACAATCCCCAATATCAGAACTGAATATCCAGGAATAATCTCCAATATCAGGACAATATCTAGGAATAATCCTGAATATCAGGGTTTAATATCAAAGAATAATCCCCAATATCAATGCTGAATATCCAGGAATAATCCCCAATATCAGAACTGAATATCCAGGAATAATCTCCAATATCAGGACAATATCTAGGAATAATCCTGAATATCAGGGTTTAATATCCAAGAATAATCCCCAATATCAATGCTGAATATCCAGGAATAATCCCCAATATCAGTACTCAATATCCAGAAATAATGCCCAATATCAGGGCTGAATATACAGAAATAATCCCCAATATGAGGGGTGAATATCCAGGAATAGTCCACAATATCAGGGCTCAATGTCCAGGAATAATACCCAATCTCAGGCCTGAATATCCAGGAATAATCCCCAAAATCAGCTGTTTATCCAGTAATAATCCCCGATATCAGGACTAGATATCTAGGAATAAACCCCAATACCAGGGCTCAATATCTAGGAATAATCCCCAATATCAGGACTGAATATCCAGGAATAATCCCCAATATCAGGACTGAATATCCAGGAATAATCCCCAATCTAGGCCTGAATATCAGGAATAATCCCAATTTCAGGTCTAAAAATACAGGAATAATCCCCAATATCAGGGCTGAACATCCAGGAAATAATTTTCTAACATTACTACTGAATACCTAGGAATAATCCACAGTATCGTTGCTGAATATCCAGGAATAATCCCAATATCAGGTCTGAATATCTTGGATTAATCCCCAATATCAAGGCTGAATATCTCGAATAATCCCCAGTATCAATTCTAAATATCTAGGAATAGTCCCCAATATCAATGCTGAATATTCAGGAATAATCCCCAATATCAATGCTGAATACCTAGGAGTCATCCCCAATATCAGGCCTAAATATCCAGGAATTGATCCCAATATCAGTGCTGAATACCTAGGAATAATCCCCAATGCCAG
Organism: Carcharodon carcharias; assembly: GCF_017639515.1. Classification (NCBI taxonomy): domain Eukaryota; kingdom Metazoa; phylum Chordata; class Chondrichthyes; order Lamniformes; family Lamnidae; genus Carcharodon; species Carcharodon carcharias. The sequence goes on from NC_054469.1 coordinate 8,383,376, forward strand.
GGCTGAATATACTAGGAATAATCCCGAATGTCAGGAACTGAATATCCAGGAATAATCCCCAATATCAGGGTTGAATATCCAGGAATAGTCCCCAATATCACGGCTGTATATCCAGGAATAATCCCCAATATCAGGATTGAATATCCAGGAATAATCCCCAATATCAGGGCTGAATATCCATTGATAACCCCAATTTCAGGTCTAAAAATCCAGGAATAATCCCCAATATCAGGGCTGAACATCCAGGAATAATTTCTAACATCACTACTGAATACATAGCAACAATTCACAATATTAGGGCTGAATATCTCGGAATAATCCCCAATATCGTTGCTGAATATCCAGGAATAATCCCCAATATCAGGTCTGAATATCTCGGATTAATCCCCAACATCAGGGCTGAATACCTCGGAATAATCCCAGTATCAATTCTGAATATATAGGAATAGTCACTAATATCAACGCTGAATATCTAGGAATAATCCCCAATATCAATGCTGAATACCTAGGAGTAATCACCAATATCAGGCCTAAATATCCAGGAATGATCCCCAAAATCAGTGCTGAATACCTGGGAATAATGCCCATATCAGGGCTGAATACCTCGGAAATAATCCCTAGTATCAATTCTGAATATCTAGGAATAGTCCCCAATATCAATGCTGAATATCCAGGAATAATCCCCAATATCAATGCTGAATATCCGGGAATAATCCCCAATATCAGAACTGAATATCCAGGAATAATCCCAATACCAGGGCTGAATTTCCGGGAATAATCCCCAATATCAGGGCTGAATATCCTGGAATAATCCCTAATATCAGGGCAGAATATCCAGGAATAATCCCCAATAGCAGAACTGAATATCCAGGAATAATCCCCAATATCAGAACTGAATATCAAGGAATAATCCCCAATATCAGGACTGAATATCAAGAAATAATACCCAATATCAGGAATGAACCAGCACAGAATAGTTGCTAATATCTCAACTGAATATTCATCAATAATCTTCAATATCAGGGCTGAATATTCAGGGATAATTCCAATGCCAGTGGCTGAATATCCTGGAATTATCCCCAATATCAGGGCAGAATATCCAGGAATAATACCCAATATAGAACTGAATATCCAGGAATAATCCCCAATATCAGGACTGAATCTCCACGAATACTCCCAAATATCATGACTGAATATCTAGAATAATCCTGAATATCAGGGTTTAATATCCAGGAATAATCCCTAATATCAATGCTGAATATCCAGGAATAATCTCCATATCAGGACTGGATATCAAGGAATAAACCCCAGTACCAGGGCTGAGTATCTAGGAATAACCCCCAATATCAGAACTGAATATCCAGGAATAATCCCCAATATCAGAACTGAATCTCCAGGAATACTCCCAAATATCAGAACTGAATATCTAGGAATAATTCTGAATATCAGGGTTTAATATCCAGGAATAATCCCCAATATCAATGCTGCATATCCAGGAATAATCTCCAATATCAGGGACTGAATATCTAGGAATACACCCAATATCAGGACTGAATATCTAGGAATAATCCCCAATATCAGGACTGCATTTCCGGGAATAATTCCCCAATATCAGGGCAGAATATCCTGGAATAATCCCCAGTATCAGGGCAGAATATCCTGGTATAATCCCCATATCAGAACTGAATATTCAGGATTAATCCCCAATATCAGAACTGAATATCCAGGAATTATCCCCAATATCAGGAGTGAATATCCAGGAACAATCCCCAATATCAGAACTGAATAGCCAGGAATAATCTCCAATATCAGGACATATCTAGGAATAATCCTGAATATCAGGGTTTAATATCCAAGAATAATCCCCAATATCAATGCTGAATATCCAGGAATAATCCCCAATATCAGGACTCAATATCCAGAAATAATGCCCAATATCAGGGCTGAATATCCAGAAATAATCCCCAATATGAGGGTTGAATATCCAGCAATAGTCCACAATATCAGGGCTCAATATCCAGGAATATTCCCCAATGTCACGGCTGTATGTCCAGGAATAATCCCCAATATCAGGACTGAATACCAGGAATAATCCCAAATATCAGGGCTCAATATCCAGGAATAACATCCAATATCAGGGGTGAATATCCCTGGAATAATCTCCCAATATCAGGTATGAATATCCTGGAATAATCCCCAATATCAGAACTGAATATCCATGAATAATCCCCAATATCAGGACTGGACATCTAGGAACAAACCCAAATACCAGGGCTGAATATCTAGGAATAATCCCCAATATCAGGACTGAATATCCAGGAATAATCCCCAATATCAGGGCTGAATATCCACTGGAAAACCCCATTTCAGGTCTAAAAATACAGGAATAATCCCCAATATCAGGGCTGAACATCCAGGAATAATTTCTAACATTACTTACTGAATACCTAGGAATAATCCACAATATCAGGGCTAAATATCTAGGAATAATCCCCAATATCGTTGCTGAATAGCCAGGAATAATCCCCAATATCAGGTCTGAATATCTCGGATTAATCCCCAATATCAGGACTGAATATCCAGGAATAATACCCAATATCAGGAATGAACAGCCAGAATAGTTGCTAATATCTCAACTGAATATTCATCAATAATCTTCAATATCAGGGCAGAATATCCAGGAATAATACTCAATATCAGGACTGAATCTCCAGGAATACTCCCAAATATCAGGACTGAATATCTAGGAATAATCCTGATATCAGGGCTGAATATCCATTGATAACCCCAACTTCAGGTCTAAAAAATCCAGGAATATCCCCAATATCAGGGCTCAAAAATCAGGAATATTCCTCCAATATCAGGGGTGAATATCCTGGAATAATCTCCAATATCAGGTATGAATATCCTGGAATAATCCCCAATATCAGAACTGAATATCCATGAATAATCCCCAATATCAGGACTGGACATCTAGGAATAAACCCAAATACCAGGGCTGAATATCTAGGAATAATCCCCAATATCAGGACTGAATATCCAGGAATAATCCCAAATATCAGGGCTCAATATCCAGGAATATCCTCCAATATCAGGGGGTGAATATCCTGGAATAATCCCCAATATCAGGAATGAATATCCAGGAATAATACCCAATATCCGAACTGAATATCCATGAATAATCCCCAATATCAGGACTGGACATCTAGGAATAAACCCCAATACCAGGGCTCAATATCTAGGAATAATCCCCAATATCAGGACTGAATATCCAGGAATAATCCCCAATATCAGGACTGAATATCCAGGAATAATCCCCAATCTCAGGCCTGAATATCCAGGAATAATCCCCAATTTCAGGTCTAAAAATGCAGGAATAATCCCCAATATCAGGGCTGAACATCCAGGAATAATTTCTAACATTACTACTGAATACCTCGGGAATAATCCACAATATCGTTGCTGAATATTCCAGGAATAATCCCCAATATCAGGTCTGAATATCTTGGATTAATCCCCAATATCAGGGCTGAAATATCTCGGAATAATCCCCAGTTATCAATTCTAAATATCTAGGAATAGTCACCAATATCAATGCTGAATATCCAGGAATAATCCCCAATATCAATGCTGAATACCTAGGAGTAAATCCCCAATATCAGGCCTAAATATCCAGGAATAATCCCCAATATCAGAACTGAATATCCTGAATAATCCCCAATATCAGGACTGGACATCTAGGAACAAACCCAAATACCAGGGCTGAAAATCTAGGAATAATCCCAATATCAGGACTGAATATCCAGGAATAATCCCCAATATCAGGGCTGAATATCCACTGAAAACCCCTATTTCAGGTCTAAAAATACAGGAATAATCCCCAATATCAGGGTTGAACATCCAGGAATAATTTCTAACATTACTACTGAATACCTAGGAATAATCCACAATATCAGGGCTGAATATCTAGGAATAATCCCCAATATCGTTGCTGAATATCCAGGAAATAATCCCCAATATCAGGTCTGAATATCTCGGATTAATCCCCAATATCAGGACTGAATATCCAGGAATAATACCCAATATCAGGAATGAACAGCCCAGAATAGTTGCTAATATCTCAACTGAATATTCATCAATAATCTTCAATATCAGGGCAGAATATCTCGGATTAATCCCCAAACATCAGGGCCTGAATACCTCGGAATAATCCCCAGTATCAATTCTGAATATATAGGAATAGTCACTAATATCAACGCTGAATATCTAGGAATAATCCCCAATATCAATGCTGAATACCTAGGAGTAATCACCAATATCAGGCCTAAATATCCAGGAATGATCCCCAAAATCCAGTGCTGAAATACCTGGGAATAATGCCCAATATCAGGGCTGAATACCTCGGAATATCCCTAGTATCAATTCTGAATATCTAGGAATAGTCCCCAATATCAATGCTGAATATCCAGGAATAAACCCCAATATCAATGCTGAATATCCGGGAATAATCCCCAATATCAGAACTGAATATCCAGGAATAATCCCCAATACCATGGCTGAATTTCCGGGAATAATCCCCAATATCAGGGCTGAATATCCTGGAATAATCCCTAATATCAGGGCAGAATATCCAGGAATAATCCCCAATAGCAGAACTGAATATCCAGGAATAATCCCCAATATCAGAACTGAATATCAAGGAATAATCCCCAATATCAGGGCTGAATATCAAGAAAATAATACCCAATATCAGGAATGAACAGCCCAGAATAGTTGCTAATATCTCAACTGAATATTCATCAATAATCTTCAATATCAGGGCTGAATATTCAGGGATAATTCCAATGCCAGTGCTGAATATCCTGGAATTATCCCCAATATCAGGGCAGACAATATCCAGGAATAATACCCAATATAAGAACTGAATATCCAGGAATAATCCCCAATATCAGGACTGAATCTCCACGAATACTCCCAAATATCATGACTGAATATCTAGGAATAATCCTGAATATCAGGGTTTAATATCCAGGAATAATCCCTAATATCAATGCTGAATATCCAGGAATAATCCCCATATCAGGACTCAATATCTAGGAATAATACCCAATATCAGGACTGAATATCCAGGAATAATCTCCAATATCAGGACTGGATTATCAAGGAATAAACCCCCAGTACAGGGCTGAGTATCTAGGAATAACCCCCAATATCAGAACTGAATATCCAGGAATAATCCCCAATATCAGAACTGAATCTCCAGGAATACTCCCAAATATCAGAACTGAATATCTAGGAATAATTCTGAATATCAGGGTTTAATATCCAGGAATAATCCCCAATATCAATGCTGCCATATCCAGGAATAATCTCCAATATCAGGACTGAAATATCTAGGAATAACACCCATATCAGGACTGAATATCTAGGAATAATCCCCAATATCCAGGACTGCATTTCCGGGAATAATCCCCAATATCAGGGCAGAATATCCTGGAATAATCACCAGTATCAGGGCAGATATCCACGGTATAATCCCCAATATCAGAACTGAATATTCAGGAATAATCCCCAATATCAGAACTGAATATCAGGAATTATCCCCAATATCAGGAGTGAATATCCAAAAACAATCCCCAATATCAGAACTGAATATCCAGGAATAATCTCCAATATCAGGACAATATCTAGGAATAATCCTGAATATCAGTGTTTAATATACAAGAATAAAACCCATTATCAGGACTTGAATATCCAGGAATAATCCCCAATATCAGGGCTGAATATCCATTGAAAACCCCAGTTTCAGGTCTAAAAATACAGGAATAATCCCCATATCAGGGCTGAACATCCAGGAATAATTTCTAACATTACTACTGGAATACCTAGGAATAATCCACAATATCAGGGCTGAATATCTCGGATAATCACCAATATCGTTGCTGAATATCCAGAAATAATCCCCATATCAAGGTCTGAATATCTCGGATTAATCCCAATATCAGGGCTGATATCTCGGAATAATCCCCGTATCAATGCTAAATATCTAGGAATAGTCCATAATATCAGACTGAATATCCAGGAATAATCCCCCAATATCAGGACTGCATTTCCGGGAATAATCCCCAATATCAGGGGCAGAATATCCTGGAATAATCCCCAGTATCAGGGCAAAATATCCAGGTATAATCCCCAATATCAGAACTGAATATTCAGGAATAATCCCCAATACCAGAACTGAATATCCAGGAATTATCCCCAATATCAGGAGTGAATATCCAGGAACAATCCCCAATATCAGAACCTGAATAGCCAGGAATAATCTCCAATATCAGGACAATATCTAGGAATAATCCTGAATATCAGGGTTTAATATCCAAGAATAATCCCCAATATCAATGCTGAATATCCAGGAATAATCCCAAATATCAGGACTCCAATAATCCAGAAATAAGGCCCAATATCAGGGCTGAATATCCAGAAAGAATCCTCAATATGAGGGTTGAATATCCAGGAATAGTCCACAATATCAGGGCTCAATATCCAGGAATATCCCCAATGTCACGGCTGTATGTCAGGATAATCCCCAATATCAGGACTGAATACCCAGGAATAATCCCAAATATCAGGGCTCAATATCCAGGAATAACATCCAATATCAGGGGTGAATATCCTGGAATAATCTCCAATATCGGTATGAATATCCTGGAATAATCCCCAATATCAGAACTGAATATCCATGAATAATCCCCAATATCAGGACTGGACATCTAGGAACAAACCCAAATCCAGGGCTGAATATCTAGGAATAATCCCCAATATCAGGACTGAATATCCAGGAATAATCCCCAATATCAGGGCTGAATATCCACTGAAAACCCCAAATTTCAGGTCTAAAAATACAGGAATAATCCCCAATATCAGGGCTGAACATCCAGGAATAATTTCTAACATTACTACTGAATACCTAGGAATAATCCACAATATCAGGGCTAAATACTAGGAATAATCCCCAATATCGTTGCTGAATATCCAGGAATAATCCCCAATATCAGGTCTGAATATCTTCGGATTAATCCCCAATATCAGGACTGAATATCCAGGAATAATACCCAATATCGGAATGAACAGCCCAGAATAGTTGCTAATATCTCAACTGAATATTCCATCAATAATCTTCAATATCAGGGCAGAATATCCAGGAATAATAACTCAATATCAGGACTGAATCTCCAGGAATACTCCCAAATATCAGGACTGAATATCTAGAATAATCCTGAATATCAGGGCTGAATATCCATTGATAACCCCAACTTCAGGTCTAAAAATCCAGGAATAATCCCGAATATCAGGGCTCAAAAAATCCAGGAATATCCTCCAATATCAGGGTGATATCCTGGAATAATCTCCAATATCAGGTATGAATATCCTGAATAATCCCCAATATCAGAACTGAATATCCATGAATAATCCCCAATATCAGGACTGGACATCTAGGAATAAACCCAAATACCAGGGCTGAATATCTAGGAATAATCCCAATATCAGGACTGAATATCCAGGAATAATCCCAATATCAGGGCTCAATATCAGAATATCCTCCATATCAGGGGTGAATATCCTGGAATAATCCCCAATATTCAGGAATGAATATCCAGGAATAATACCCAATATCCGAATGAATATCCATGAATAAATCCCCAATATCAGGACTGGACATCTAGGAATAAACCCCAATACCAGGGCTCAATATCTAGGAATAATCCCCATATCAGGACTGAATATCCAGGAATAATCCCCAATATCAGGACATGAATATCCAGGAATAATCCCCAATCTCAGGCCTGAATATCCAGGAATATCCCCCAATTTCAGGTCTAAAATACAGGAATAATCCCCACTATTCAGGGCTGAACATCCAGGAATAATTTTCTAACATTACTACTGAATACTAGGAATAATCCACAGTATCGTTGCTGAATATCCAGGAATAATCCCAAATATCAGGTCTGAATATCTTGGATTAAATCCCCAATATCAAGGCTGATATCTCGGATATAATCCCCAGTATCAATTCTAAATATCTAGGAATAGTCCCCAATATCAATGCTGGAATATTCAGGAATAATCCCCAATATCAATGCTGAATACCTAGGAGTCATCCCCAATATCAGGGCCTAAATATCCAGGCAATGATCCCCAATATCAGTGCTGAATACCTAGGAATAATCCCCAATGCCAGGGGATGAATATCTAGGAATAATCCCGAATGTCAGGACTGAATATCCAGGAATAATCCCCAATATCAGGGTTGAATATCCAGGAATAGTTCCCCAATATCACGGCTGTATATCCAGGAATAATCCCCCAGTATCAGGATTGAATATCCAGGAATAATCCCCAATATCAGGGCTGAATATCCATTGATAACCCCAATTTCAGGTCTAAAAATCCAGGAATAAATCCCCCAATATCAGGGCTGAACATCCAGGAATAATTTCTAACATCACTACTGAATACATAGCAACAATTCACAATATTAGGGCTGAATATCTCGGAAGAATCCCCAATATCGTTGCTGAATATCCAGGAATAATCCCAATATCAGGTCTGAATATCTCGGGATTAATCCCCAACATCAGGGCTGAATACCTCGGAATAATCCCCAGTATCAATTCTGAATATATAGGAATAGTCACTAATATCAACGCTGAATATCTAGGAACTAATCCCCAATATCAATGCTGAATACCTAGGAATAATCCCAATATCAGGGCTAAATTCCAGGAATGATCCCCAAAATCAGTGCTGAATATCGGAATAATGCCCAATATCAGGCTGAATACCTCGGATAATCCCTATTATCAATTCTGAATATCTAGGAATATTCCCCAATATCAGATGCTGAATATCCGGAATAATCCCCATATAATGCTGAATATCCTAGGAATAATCCCCAATATCAGAACTGAATATCCAGAATAATCCCCAATACCAGGGCTGAATTTCCGGGAATAATCCCCAATATCAGGGTGAATATCCTGGAATAAATCCCAATATCAGGCAAATATCCAGGAATAATCCCCAATAGCAAACTGAATATCCAGGATAATCCCCAATATCAGAACTGAATATCTAGGATAATCCCCAATATCAGGACTGAATATCCAGGAATAATCCCCAATATCAGGGCTGAACATCCCAGAATAGTTCTAATTATCTCAACTGAATATCATCAATAATCCCCAATATCAGGGCTGAATATTCAGGATAATTCCAATCATTGCTGAATATCCTGGAATTATCCCCAATATCAGGGCAGAATATCCAGGAATATACCCAATATAAGTTTAATATCCAGGAATAATCCCCAATATCAGGACTGAATCTCCACGATATAATCCCAAATATCATGACTGAATATCTAGGAATAATCCTGAATATCAGGGTTTAATATCCAGGAATAATCCCTAATATCCATGCTGAATCCAGGAATAATCTCCAATATCAGGACAGAATATCTAGGAATAATACCCCATATCAGGACTGAATATCCAGGAATACTCCCAATATCAGGACAGAACTGAATATCCAGGAATAATCCCCAATATCAGAACTGAAATATCCAGGAATACCCCAATATCAGAACTGAATATCCAGGAATATCCTAATATCAGGGTTTAATATCCAGGATAATCCCCAATATCATGCTGCATATCCAGGAATAATCTCCAATATCATGACTGAATATCTAGGATGGATAACACCAATATCAGGACTGATATCTAGGATAATCCCCAATATCAGGACTGCATTTCCGGGAATAATCCCCAATATCAGGCAGAATATCCTGGATAATCCCCAGTATCAGGGCTAGAATATCCTGGTATAATCCCCAATA